>NC_061100.1:129989050-130056550 GCF_015104395.2 Macrobrachium nipponense | reverse complement strand
TATTATATTATTATAAAAACAAAATATAAGGAAGTAAAAATATATTCACACCTTTTTGCCCTCAAGTTTATAGGAATTATAGATTGTATATCTACGACACTTCATCTACTCCCACATGACCACTAAGCAAAATGGTTAATAAGATCTACGGACGGTTGAACAATAATTGTACCTCACCAATCTCATCGTTATTTTCTGAGTGTTAGACTTGCCTAGAGCCTTCATATAAAAAAATCACCACAAAAATTTGTTCAAGTAGTAGACAATCCACAATACGTTATAACCATGCAGATGTTTAAATATTATAAATGCAGTGTATTTAGTAGGTTTTTATACGTTAGCTACTGACAGCACGCACATACACCATTAATCTAATATGAATGGTATCGTAGATTCACTATTTTATGGTGAGTAATAGTACTACCGACAGTTATGGCTTATTTTTTTCCATGGGCTGCGTGGCTCGAAAATTAGTTGCATTGCCCTGAACAACCGCTGTGGTTGCTGTAATGTAATGGGTGGCTGTCATAACAACCAGGATCTAACCTGGCGGCAAGGTTGCTATGGCAACTTCTTAGATCTCCATCGTCAAACTTTGTTTCATTATAGGGCATCAACTTGGTTCGGTCTTCTTTGTTTTCAGAGAAACAATTTCTGGTTTTATATATATATATATATAATATATATATATATCTATATATATATATATATAATATAATATAAACATGATTCATACATACATACAACATATATATATATAAATAGTATATAGAATATATATATATATATATATATATATATATATCTATATATATAGATATATACCCCCTATATATATATATAGATATGATACCTAGAGATATATATATATTATATATTATATCATATATTATATATATAGATATATATATATATAGATATATCTATATATATACTATATATATATATATATATATATATATATACTATATATCTAGTTATATATATATATATATATATATATATATATATATCTATATATATCTCGTTATCTATATATATCTATCCTAATATATCTATTATATCTAATATCTTATATATAACCATAGATATATAGATAATAATATGATCTTATATATATATATATATTAATATATATAGAATATATATATAACAATATATAGATAGATTAGCTATATATCTATAATTATATATAGAGTATATATAGATATCTATATATATATCTATATATATATCTATATTATAGATATATACATATCTATATAGAGAGTTATATATCTATACTATATATATAATAGAATATCTATAGATATTATTATATATATATATACCCCATATATAGATATATATATATATATATATACTATGATAGATAGATATATATATATATATAGTTATAATATATATATATATATATATCTCTATATATCATATAGATCATGATTTCCCACTATTTATTTCTGAAGTTTTTTTTTTATTCGGTATTGGTCTCATATGACAACGATTGTTGTGTTTTCAGAGACACAGTTTCTGATTTTCTTCGTATAATTTATTCGTTTTTTTTTACTCCTGATTCCTTTTTTTTATTATTCTAACTTGATTCGGTCTTCTCATAACTGCCGACGATTACTGTCTTTTCAGAAAAACGATTTCTGATCTTTTTTTATTTCGGTTATTCTTTTTTCTTTTCCTGATTCCTTTTTTTATTTTTTTTATTTTAGTAGTTCTGATTTTTTTCTTGATTCGTTCTTCTCATAACCGACGACAATTATTGTGTTTTCAGAGGTACAGTTTCTGGTTTTATGTTTATCTCTTTTTTTGTAATCCTATTTTTTTCAGATTTTTTTTACTTCATTCGGTCTTATCATAGCTGAAGACGATTATTGTTTCCAGAGAAACTGTCTTTTATCTTTTATTTATTTATTTATTTATTATAATTTTTTTAGTCCATTTTTTTTACTTCTGATTTTATTTTTACTTTATTCGGTCTTATCATAGGTGACGACAGTTATTGTGTTATCAGAGAAAGTTTCCGAAATTTAATATTTTTTTTCTTTTTTAAGTCCATTGTTTTATTTCTGATTTTCTTTATCTCCCTGGAATGGTTATCTTTTTATATAAATGTTATCACCAGGAACATACCTGAAGGGTTACGTTGGATTTTGCAGTGTCGGCTCAAGTTAAGTAAAGTCTATAACCTTTTATTACATTATCGCCTGTAAGACATATCAACAAGTATATTCAGTGAGAATGTTTTAGATATAAAATATCGCTATAATAACCGAGAAGATTTTTGTTTGTTTGAATGGTGCTTTTACGTTGCATGGAACCAGTGGTTATTCAGCAACGGGACCAACGGCCTTACGTGACTTCCGAACCACGTCGAGAGTGAACTACTATCACCAGAAATACACTTCTCTCACTCCTCAATGGAATGGCCGAGAATCGAACCCGCGACCACCGAGGTAGGACGCTAATACCATACCAACCACGCCGCTGAGGCGCTTTTTTGGATCAAACTTAGAGGCCAAGAAAGGCGGTCCAGTAATTGCTCCGAGTATTGTAGTTTCCTTGCGTATTTCTAGAGAGTAAATATTTCCTTCACAGAGACCTACAAAGGGTAAATTATTTTTATCGTGGGAGGCACGAGATTTTGGTTTTTGTCATAATACTACTATATATCTAAACTGGGGTCATGGTTTAAAGTTTTCGTCAGCAAGACCTTTATTGACTGCAATGATTATGTCTGTAAGACTACATCAAGGTTTAGATACTGCATCATCATTCGTATTTTTGTCAGAGAGAGCTTATGACAAATGTAAGAACGATGTCTCCTCTAAATTGACACACCAAAGCTTTCAATTCTTCCTTTCTTTAACAGCTGCATAAAGTTTCAGAAAACTAAGCCTTTAGGCAAACGTGAAATAATATTCCCAATAAAACCAACCATTTTTCTAAAAAAAACGAAACGTGATCCGACCTCCAACTTACTCAGAGCGCGTGCTAAAACCTACAGTTAAATAGCGCCTTGTTTCACCAACGAAAATTCAAATAATTAGACTGTATCTTATTAGAAATTCTATTTCCGTGCTGCTTTAAAATACACATTATTTATTGCTTGTATTTTCATTCTAATAAATAAATCACAAATATCCTATCCTAAACTTCCTGTATCGTTAACTCAGCGCGGAACACCTTTTTCAGACTTTTTAGGCTTTCGTAACCGCTCCCTCCCCACCCGCCCCCGCAACACCCCCTCCCCCCGCCAACATGAGCGCTCAACAACGACAACAAAGCAGTTTGTAGGCTTGCTCCCCGATTAAGCGAAAAAAAAGGAACAGTGATGGATTATTAATTTTTTATAGTAAAACTAGAGCGGCTGCATCAGCCCGCATTTTGGACGAGGGGCAATATTGCTGTAGTAGTATATAATCGCGCAATCATAGTACCGAAAGGGACTAAAAGGAAAGATGAAATAAAAAACACCAGTCATTGTAGTCTGCCGGAATGAGAGAGTTTGGGCGGCAAAGTTTCGTTCAGATCAAAAACAAAATTCGGACTCAATTCCAGCTGGTTGATGGAAACCGGTCATTGATGTTTACTAAAAGACGAGTAGTTTCCTTTCACACAGTTCTGCCTTTCAATTTATACGTTCTCTCTCTCTCTCTCTCTCTCTCTCTCTCTCTCTCTCTCTCTCTCTCTGAGATTAGATGCTACCGTGAACAAATCTAAGGCAATATTTTATATCCCTTATTACATTTTTATATTCTATACTTAAACGATAGGATTACGATAACAGATTCAGAAAAAGAACTTTTGTAAAGTTAAAGTAATAGTGAAATTTATTGCTTTCATATCCATTGACTTGGGAAAGTTATCTTTCATGAAGTATTCAGGCAGAGAAAGGTGCTTTTAGTAGTCTGCAAAAGAAAAATACTGAGACGGTTGTTTGTCTGTCCGCCCTCAGATCTCAAAACCTACTGAGGCTAGAGGGCTGCAAATTGGTATGTTGATCATGCACCCTCCAATCATCAACCATGCCAAGTTGCAGCCATCTAGCTTCAGTAGTTATTATTTTATTTCAGGTTAAATTTAGCCATAATGTGCTCCTGGCAGCGACATAGGACAGGACACCACCGGGCCATGATTAAAGTTTCATATGCCGTGGCTCATACAGCATCAAGCCGAGACCAGCGAGATATAGATCTATTTTCGGTGGCCTTGATTATACGCTGTACAGAAAATTCGACTGCGCCGAAGAAACTTCGGCGCATATTGCACTTCTTTTCTCATGTTGTTGCGCTTTTCTTTCGCTTCGAGAAGTTTTGCTCAACAGTCAGTGAATTTTATTATAGCCTTCGTGGCATCACTGACTCCCAAATGTGTAGAAATTATGTTGAAAGAAATTGTCGACAAAAATAAATTATTCAAGTTGGAAATCCATTCGTATCCACCTCAAACAGCACTTACGGTAATCATCTGATCGAGCGGTTTCTCATTGTCAATCATAGTAACTAATATTTATGCCGTACTTAAAGGAACAAGACTACAAGAACTATGAGGGAGGCATGGCCACCGAATTTTCACTGCTTCGGATAATTGTTGTTATTAATATCATTTCAGTAGATGAAACCTATTCACACTAAAGGGGCCATTGACTTGATATTCAAGCTTCCAAAGAATGTTGGTTTCAACCTCCCACCGCAGACCCCACACTGCAGCTGATCGTGACACAGGGCTAGGATGGGACACGAGAACACGAAGCATTTGAGTGGCATGTCACGAAGCTAACCACTTTACCAGTAGACCAGCTTATTAAATACTTGACGATGAAATATAACGCAAGGAAAACCTTAGCGAAATGCAATCGTGAGGGAAACGAGCAAGAGTGGGATGTCCTTCAGGTCGCTTCTGGTTTGATTCTTTAAAGGTGTTTAGATAATCTGATTTCGTGTAAACCTCTTTCTGTATTTGTAATGTTGAAATACCAGATCTGCTTCTGGACACCAACTCTGCATTCGGAAATGCCGAGGAGCATAAAAACAGTGAAGTGCTGTTGCAGAACGCAGGATGGGAACTAGATACATAAGTGGAGAGAGAGAGAGAGAGAGAGAGAGAGAGAGAGAGAGAGAGAGACAAACATTCAGTGAGACAAAGAGAGAAAGAGAAAATTCCGGGAGAAAAAGAGAGGAAGAGAGAAAGACCCAGGGAATGGAAGAGAGAGAAAGATTTAGGTAGAGAGAGAGAGAGAGAGAGAGAGAGAGAGAGAGAGAGAGAGAGAGAGATCCAGGGAAAGAAAGAAAGAGAAAGATTCAGGGAGAGAAACAGAGAAAGATAAAAAGATTCAGGGAGAGAGAGAGATCCTAATTAGCTTTTGTTTTCAACGGTCAAGTTTTCTTAAATCATACATTAAGATTCCTCCCGAGTATCCAACTTTCCTTTTCCAAGCAAACTAACCAAAAGAAGGTGACCTACGTGTACTGAAAACTAAAATTCAAAATAATCAGATAGATAAACAATTTAGAAGAAAAGAGAAGGCGATAACAGGCCATTATGATTTCCACTAACGTTGTGGTACTTGGAAAATAACAACTAATTGGAGTCCATGAGCTCATTCAGTGATCGATACCCGATATGAACTTTAATCGATGACTGATGTATTCTCCTGCTCCTGCGTTTAAAGAGATCAGAAACAGTTATGAAATAGTGTTAAAAGAAGGATATAGAAACCGAACGAAGCCTAACAGAATGAGAAAAATTCACGGACGATTTACAGAGTATGTTGTTTGTTTGTATGGTGTTTTTACGTTGCATGGAACCAGTGGTTATTCAGCGACGGGACCAACGGCTTTACGTGACTTCCGAACCACGTCGAGAGTGAGCTTCTATCACCAGAAATACACATCTCTCACACCTCACTGGAATGCTCGAGAATCGAACTCGCGCCCACGAGGTGGCAGACCAAGACCATACCGATCACGCCATTGAGGCGCTTTACAGAGTATAAAACGGGAATATTACAATTAGACGATGACACAGCACATAATTAAATATACAAACAAACAAACTACTACGACCAGCTGTGACGTAATTTTGTTCAGTACCTCGCTGTAATAGGTCTTAAACAGGGTTTGTTTAAAACGATAATTACAATGATGGTTAATTGTAAGGGTTTTTCACAGACGAAATACCAAGAAATTTGTGTTATGTCGTTCAAGGAAATACTCCCAAAGTAACCGCATTTAACTGGAAACGATTATCATCCTACGACAACGAAGTTGTTTACAACGAAATAAAATGGTGAAGGAAATGTGTAATGCCATTCGTTATAAAATGAGGCAACTGCTCCCGGACCAATGGCATGTTTCATTGTATTCTTTGAGAGTGTTCCCTGTCTTCTCAAACATATCTTTCGGTTCAGATTCCTTCATCTAATTT
The DNA here is from genome assembly GCF_015104395.2 of Macrobrachium nipponense. NCBI lineage: Eukaryota > Metazoa > Arthropoda > Malacostraca > Decapoda > Palaemonidae > Macrobrachium > Macrobrachium nipponense. Next base: position 130,050,112 of record NC_061100.1, on the reverse strand, counting down.
TAGATAGAAAACAATTCGAAATTCTCCATCGTTGTATAATTGACTCTGTGAGATTTTGTCGTTCCAAGCGAGTTACGAAAGACGTTCGTAATACCATTAGCTTCAGAAACTAAATATAGCCTTCGTTCTCCGAGTATTCAGGATTCTCACCACAACGGTGGCAAAATGAAAAGAAAGGGTATATACTTAAATATACATTTTCAAGAAGGGGCTTTCGAACGTAAGTCACAAGGGCTCCTTCAGGTGAAATAATCCTTCCTGGTATAAAGCTGGTTTAATCTTAAAAAAATATAATAATAAAAATAAAAGACCATTTCCGATTTTATATCTCTTGAGATGCGCATTAAATACATAATTTCGAGGTGATACTTGATTTCATCCATGATTCAGTTGTGATTAACAAAATTTAAGTTCACATTGCTCCGAGTGAAAAGAGAAAATGAAGACGTCAAATAATTTCATAAACCTATATATTATATATATATATATATATATATATATATATATATTGATATATATATATATATATATGTATATATAGATATATATACATATATATATATATATATATATATATATATATATATAATATATATATGTGTATATATATATAATATATATATATATATATATATATATATGTATGTTATATATATATTATATATATATATATATATATATATATATATATATATATATGGGAAAATTTAAGAGGGAAAATATGAGCGCTTAGGACTTACCTTAGATAACTGTAAAGAGGATTTGGTTAGTTTTACTCTAGAAGGTCGCCATTGAAAAGCAGCTATTTAATCTACTTTAAGTTTATTTACAGAAAAAAACATGGACTGGCCTGGGATAAAGGCAAGGCAACTTGGCCACACGTGGCAGAACGCCGTATGATGTCTGGACTACTATCTTTCACAGTAGGGGAAAGCTGACCAAAATCAAATCTAATTCAGTGCTGGTTTCCAAAATTGATAATAGGTATCTTGCGCTAAGGAAGCGCTTGCAAGGAGATGTAGCACACGTGACTCAGCAAATCTTTAATCCTTAGAGGCTTGAACATGTGTCTTGGTGTCTGTGGAGGGCTCCAACCAGTGTTGACGAGACAAAGGCTGACTTCACGTCAGAGAGAGGGCACGTCTGCCCAAATCAAGTAGCTAGCATGGACTGAGAGCAGATCAGGGCATTTTCGAGCTGCCTGGGATTCACACACAGCCTCTGGCATTGTCTGGAAAGATGCAGAAACACAACCAGCAGATTTGTGGGAAATGAGGTCTAAAGCTAGGAATTCCTAAAGCCCACATCGAAGCCTATATAACCCCTGCGACCTGCCTTTATTACCCTACACTCTAGACCTATCGTTAACGGCTTATTTTCTCCCCCCGCTACTCCGACTGGTGCTAGATTGCCTGTCTGGCCTGAGTTTTCCCTCCTAAGGTCAGCCGATATGAGAAAATATGGCTGCTCTTCTACCAACTGAATAATTTAATGACTGCTGGGAAGACGAGGGGATCAATAAACGTAATAATATATATACATACATACATATATATACACATATGTATATATATATATATATATATATATATATATATATATATATATATATATATATGCTTAAAAATCACAGTATATGCACGTGACTTCATAAATAAGTGAATACCACAGGAAAATGATAGTCAGAAATCCAAGCTCTTTTGTCTTTACTAAGACATTGTCAAGGAGCTAATGAAATACAATTGGAGAGAAAGGTCTCAGGTACACAACAAGATCAGGAATACCAGATGGTTAATCGTCAAAAGGGTAAAAATTAAAAGAGATAATCCAGGATTATTGGATATCCCGGTTACAAACCTAAACAGATATGACCCTAACCAAAATTACAAAGCATTTTACAGTCCAAAACATGTAAAAACTGAATATATTAATTTTGTTGCTTATATTTATCTACAACTTTTTTCATTATGAAAGCATCAAGTTTAAATAAACCAAGACTTAAATTTAGAACATTTCTATTATTTGACTTGATGAAACAAGATTTAATGATATTCCTTTTAACTGTGTCATTACATGGGATTAAGGCTCTTACTTGACTCCAGTTGATAGGATGATCTAAATCTCTCATATGTACGAATAATGCATTCAATATTTGCCCAGTTCTCACAGAATACTGGTGCTGTTTGAGACGTTGTGAAAGAGATTTACCTGTCTGTCCGTAATAGACTTTATCACACTTTTTGTTAGGAATTTCTTATATGTAGCCTGGAAGATCTTTAGGAGAATTTTTGATTACTAAACTCTAGACATTAATATTTCTGAAAACAACATTTATGTTTAAAAGCTTTAAAATTCTAGGAATATCTAAAAACCTTTCATCATAGGGTAATTTTAAAAATGTTATGCTTACTAAATTTAAGTTTGTCATTAGTTGAATAAAACGTTTTTCTAGCTCTTTTCCATGCCACATCTACAAAAGTTCTTGGGTATTTAAGTTTCAATGCAATATCATAAATAGTTTTAATTTCAGTGTCAATAAACTGCGGGCTACAGACACATAAAGGCCTTAGGAACATCCCGGAAAAAACAGAGAATTTAACATTTTCATGGTGATTGGAGTAGTAATGAACAAGAGAGGCAATGTTAGTTGATTTTCGAAAGACTGAAAAGGTGAAATTTCTATCATTTCTATGGACAGTTACATCAAGAAAATTCAAATTACAATTTCTTTCTTCCTCTACAGTAAATTTTAAAGAAGGGACTAAATTATTGAGATTATTAAGGAATTCCTGGAGATTTTCGTGAACTGGCCAAATACAGAAGATATCATCCACATACCTAAACCATATAACTTTTTGGGACATAATTCTTGGTAAGAGTTTTGTCTCAAAAAATTCCATGTAAATATTGCTAAGGACAGGAGATAAGGGATTACCCACAGACATATGTTACGACCTTATTTACGATCGTAATTTCAAGGGTTCTTGTCTCTACTCAGAATTTGCAGTCAGTAAAAATGTAACACAGCAACTGAGGAACAAAAGAACAAACACCTAAACAAAAGTTACAATATTTATTTACACAAGAAAAAGGTAATGGTTGGCAAAAATAATAATCAAAATGAATATATAAAACAAGGGAAAACCAACCTTAAGATCTTTAAAAGATCACCTAAAACTAAATTAAACCCTAAACCAAGAAATAGGAAATTTTACATATGACACTTCAGGCAGGTACCTTTCAAATTGCTGGCCAGATATATCTAACCTAAGAAACTGAGTTAATTAGAGGGAAGCAAGAGAAAATAAGAGGGGAAACTTAATATTATTTCTACCTAACACATACAAACTAACTTAGATGCTAAACTTAAGTTAATAAACAATAAATTACAAAAATAACCTTACAAATTGATTCAAAGGAATAATCACGAGAGGCTTAGTGAATCATCTCCTCAGTTCATATAAGATCCAGAAGATGTACTGCAAACAGGGGCGTGCAAATCTACAGGTACCCAGCGATCCACGATCGTCTTAAATAGCTATAAAAACATCTCATACCTGTAGAAAGCCGCCCTACTTGTCTCCACGAGTTCCAAGAACTCACTGACGCCGATGCAGAGGTCAAACGGGGCAAGCTGCAATGTCTGCAGGCAACCCAAAACACCACGGGAACACCGAGGGTGGTAGCCTCCGAGAATCCGGGACGTCAATGGTTCTCGCACGCCATAAACTGCACCGTTCTCAGTAGATACGGGCCAACTCGTTAGGAATACTTCCGACGAATGAGGGAAGGGGCATGGCTGACGAATACCAGCAACCACACACAAGGCAGCGAAGGATTAAAGAAGCTGTGATCCAAAACTCCGTACAAAACTGCAGAAGTGACCATAAATTAAGTGGCAAAGCATCAGGCTGTGAGGAGAAACTCGAGCTAACTCTGTCCTTACAATCAAGCCTTCCACTCGAGTCAACACAGCTCATAGGAGAGAAAAAACAACGATCGTTTATAAGGCACTTCAGTAGTTCACTAATACCGGGGGAGAAGGTGGTAAACAAAACGCCTAACAAAAACAAAGCAAAACTGCAAAGTCATATGACTTTCTTACAGAGTTCATCAAACTAAGAAACGACACTAGCTTCTTAATAAACTTAAACTAATATAAAATCAAAAGGTTGGACAAATTATAATTAACAAATTATAATAAAATTACTTTAATCTAATACCTATCCCCCCTAAAAAAAAATTTTATCAAATAGAGTAAAAAAAATTTTTATACAACCAAAAGAAACATTTAAAGCTTAACATAGCAACAATCTTAAAAGTAAAGATAACCTTAATGTAAACATGTATAGAATTATCTAATAAAGCACACACAATCGTGTATTACGCATTCTGAAAAAAAATCAGCATTAAATACATCTCAATTAAATGCTTAAACATTCCAATATATAAACATCTTAATTAAATACAAAGCTTGGAAAAAAACAATAAATCGAACATAATTCCAATGCTAACAACAAAATGTACTAATTGTAGAAAATGATAAAGTTCTGAAATTCCAAAAGTTCTTGCTAAAAATTAAAGTCATAACAAATGGCACACAGAGCTACCTATCAGCTAATAGAAACTATGACTAATATAGAACTGAATATTTCTTACAACTAATACTTAAACTAAAAACAACACTGGAGAAAAAAAAAATTACCATATAAATAAACGAAACAACCGAACAACGTCGGAACAAACCATAAAGTTAGCACTTGCTTTCACTCCAAATGAACACACAGAGAAACGAGCAGGGCGAAAGAGGCAGGGAAAGACCAACAAAAATAAACACTTTACATCCTAGACAAGGTGTCCGGGATCTTATTATCAGATCTTTTAATATGCTTAATTACCAAGTTGAGCTCTTGCAGTTGCAAGGCCCAACGTAAAATCCTTTGGTTAGACCCTTTCATCCGTTCTATAAACACTAACCGATTATGATCCGTCCATACCTCCACTGGAAAAGAAAGATTGGTTAAGTATGGCTTAAAATGAGAGATGGTACGGATCAGGGCGAGGGCCTCTTTCTCGATAGTTGAATACTTACGCTCAGCTGCTAATAACTTTTTGCTAAAGTAGGATATTGGGTACACCTCCTCGTCCTCACCTTTTTGAAAGAGAACGCCTCCAATGCCTACATCACTAGCGTCAACAGCGATTTTAAAAGGAGCTTGAAAATTCGGAGAAATCAAAACAGGTTTAGACATAAGAATAGTCTTAATTTTAATAAACGCTTCTTCACGCTCGCTAGTCCAAATAAATTTCTTAATTTTTAACAAAAGATCATTCAAGGGACGAGCAATGTCAGAAAAGTTCCTAACGAACCTTCTATAGTAGCCCATCATACCTAACACCCTTCGAACTTCTCTGACATTGCACGGTCTCTTTAGATTGGTTATAGCCTCGACATTAGCCTCTTTCGGGGCTATATGACCCAGACCAACATCATGACCCAGATACACAACTTTAGCCTTACCAAATTCGCATTTAGCGAGGTTAATGACTAAACCCGCAGCACAGAGAGCTTCAAAAACATTACGTAACCTGAGTAAATGAGTTTTCCAATCATTACTGTGGACAACAAGATCATCTATGTAGATCTCAGTACCTTCTAATCCATAGACCACACGGTTCATTAATCTTTGAAAAGTACAAGCAGCATTCTTAATCCCAAAAGGCATGACCTTACATTCATACAAGCCGAATGGGGTGACAAATGCCGAAATTTCTCTTGCTCGATCCGACAAAGGCACTTGCCAATAGCCCTTGAGCAAATCTAACTTTGTAATATACTTTGCTGTACCAATGCGGTCTATGCAGTCGTCAATTCTAGGAAGGGAAAGGAATCACTTTTAGTATGAGTATTAACTTTACGATAGTCCACACACATTCGATACTGTCCATCGGATTTCTTTACCAATACTATAGGGGAGCTCCAAGGACTAACAGAAGGTTGTATTAAATCATGCTTCAACATATATTCTATTTCCTTATTGACTATATCCATTTTAGTGGGATTTAGTCTATAAGGGCTTTGTTTAATTAAACTAGTCAATCCGGGAGAGTCTCTAACCAAATCTGAAAAAGAATGAATTAAACTTTCCATTTCCCTTCTTTGATTTAAATCAAGATGCTTCAGATACTCATCTAACCCATCCAAACATTGCACATTCTTGGACAGAGCATCTAAAGGTACTTGATTAATTACTTCCTCAGACTCATCAGGAAGCACCTCGGCCACCAAAGAAACCGATTCATACCCTGTTTCCAAAGGATCAGATCTACTAGAGACATAAAGTTTCAGTCTATTAATGTGAAAAATTCGGCACTTTCGTTTGGTCCCGGGAGCTTCTATTTCATAATTAAGATCAGATAATTTCCTCAACACCTTCCAAGGCCCCTTATACCTTGGTTCAAGTATGTTATCCGAATCTGTAACCAACACTAAAACTAATTCCCCAGGCTCAAATGACCGTGCTCGAGTTTTCCTGCCATAATTGATTTTCATAGCAGCCTGAGAGCTAGCTAAATTTTCTCTAGCAAACTGCCAAGCACTAGAAAGTTTTCCTCTAAGATGAGAAACAAATTCATCCACGTTCGTCTCCTTCATTTGATCAGATTCCAAAACTTCATATAAAACTTCTAAAGGGCCCCGTATTTTATGTCCAAAGACTAATTCAAGAGGAGCGACTCCCGTAGATGAATTTGGGTGACTTCTAAGAGCAAAGAGAGCAAAAGGAAGGCCCTTATCCCATTCCTCTTCATGCTCATAACAAATCTCTTTAAAATTGATTTAAGAGTTTGATGGAATCTTTCCACCACTCCCTGACTCTCTGGATGGCAAGGAACACTAGTAGTGTGTAGAATGGCCAGATCTACACACTTACTTCGAAATTCCTTGCTAGTAAAGTTAGTTCCACAATCAGTTTGTATCTTACGAGGGATTCCATACCTCGAAAAGAAAATTACCAACTGGTCAAATACAGCCTTAGACGTGACTTTCTTCATGGGAATGGCTTCAGGAAATTGTGATGCCCGATCCATCACAGTCAGTAAATAGATAAAACCTGCTTTAGATTTAGGAAGAGGGGCTACTATATCAATTAGCAGCTCATTAAATTGTTCGCCAATAGCTGGTATGAGGTATAAAGGTGCTTTTACAATGGTTTGATTAGGATTACCTACCACTTGGCACACTGGACATTCTTTCACATATTGTTTTACTGACGATTTCATTCCTGGCCACCAAAAACATTTAGCTAACCTACGGAACGTCTTCCAGACACCAAAATGACCAGAGAATGAATCATCATTAGATAAATTTAATATTTGTCTCTGAAATTGAGAAGGTACCACTATTTGCTCAATACGGGACATTTGGCGATCATTAGCAACAAGGGGACGACTCACCCTATATAATATGTCCCTTTTTACCCAGAATCGAGGATTCGTCAAGTCAGAAGTATCACCTAAATGAAAATTAAACTCTCTCTTCTGAGCTTCATTAAAAGCTGCTCGACCCCAATCAGGAATTACATTATCACTACTTACTACACTACTTACTACAGATCCAGGCCTTCCTACATCTACGTCTACCTCTAAACTACTCAAATTTAACTCTTCATCATTTTTTAATAAGTCTGCAGCTCTTGCTGGAGCTCTAGTGGTAACTGCTACTGGACACTTATTGATTGACAATATTGGGAATAATTCCTGGCCATCACTATTAATCATATCATTTCCTAATATGCCATCAATACCAGCTATAGGAAGACTCTCGACAAAGGCCAACTCTATCTTTCCATAATACCCAGGGAATGAAAACATTACCTCTACTAAAGGAGCCGAAACTATTGTGTTCGGGAAACCTCCCAGAACAATAAAGCTCCCTGAATACTTCACCAAACTTTTTAAACTGTTTTCCAGCACTAACGACCGAGCAGACCCTGTATCTCTCAAAAACTTAACATCAATAATAGCAGAATTATATATTATTTTACCAGGCCATATGTATTTATCATATTTCAGTCATTCCTGTGGGTTATTATTTCCATCTCCGGGCGTACTTTTACACCACTACCACTATTTATCATGGAGATGCACTTGGCATTAAAGCCACAGGACTATTCCTTTGAAGATAATTTTCTCTGGTGTGACACTGAGCCTGGAAATGACCGGGTTTATTACACCAGAAACAAGTCTTCATATTACTATTTCTCGTCCCAGAACTACCTCCTTTGGAAAATACACGAGTACCAGGTTTACTCGTGAATTTTCCATTCTTACTACTAGTGAAATTATTCTGGGCCACAGAATTCTTAGACTTATTAGTATCAGTTCATAGTCCTCTATGGAAATTTGCTGACCTGACTACATTACTATTTATATCCTTGCTGGCGAAATTGCTTGAACCTATTCTTTGGGTTAAGACAAATTCGTCAGCCACTTGAGCTGCCTTACCTAAATTAGTAACCTTTAATTCTTCTAGATAAATTTTCAGTTCTTTGGAGCAAGATTTCTTAAACTCTTCCATAAGCATGAGTTCTCTCAAGGAAGAAAAAGTGACAACTTGACAACTTTTCAACCAGTCATCAAACTATTCCTCCTTGAACCTGGCAAATTTTACATACGATAATGATGGATGCTTATTAAAGTTTCTAAATTTCAACCTGTATGCCTCAGGGACCAAATCATAGGCTTTTAAAATTAGTGCCTTTACCTTGTGATAATCCCTGGCTATCCCCTCCTCCAAGGCATTATATACCCGAATTGCCTTGCCCACCAATTTACACTGGATCAGCACTGTCCACATCTCTGGTGGCCAAGACAACCGAGCTGACACCGTCTCAAAGGCCTTGAAGAATTCAGGAACATTCCTTTCATCAAAAATGGGGACCAATTTTAATGCAGCCCCAATATTAAACCTATTAGGCTGACTACATTGTGGGGTGCTAAATTGGTTATGGGCCCCCTGTAACCTGGCCAATTCCAAATTAAGGTTGGCCATCTCTATCTCATGCCTCCTCACCCTCTCGTTCTCCATATGCTCTAATTTTAACAACTCTATTTTTTTACAAATTAAGTCATACTCCTGAATTTCCTTTGATTCAGAATTTACAGGAACTGTAGGAACTGCTGGCCCTAAATTCTCTTCAGTCAAGAAAGGGTTTGTGGTTATATTTCCTCTTTGCAGCAAATTGGCTGGGCCTTCATAAATGACTCAAGTCTGAGGAGTATCATCAAATAACGAAAAACCTGCACCACCACTAATTCCATTATCATCTACAACTAACCTATCATCATTTCCTAATTCACTACTTCTATCACTAATATTTTCTCCAACTAACCCTTTAGCCTCAGCCAAACCTTGCATAACACTGTTCTTTACCATTATTAGCAACTTTCTTTTTGTATCCTTCATTTTGAACGGAATACCCAACCACCTAGCACAACTAACCAGATATTCCTTATCTAGTATTGGTAAATGCCTAATACAGTCGGCAGACCCTAAGAACTCTGCCGGACTAAACTCAGTCTTCCAAATTATCCATAGTGGTAGGAGAGAAAGGAATTTCCAAAAATAAATACTATAACCCCTACTGAGGAGTGTTCCAAAGTCCCAGTTACTGTGTACACCTGAGTGCAAATCCTGTCACGGTCGCCAGATTATTACGACCTTATTTATGGTCGTAATTTCAAGGGTTCTTGTCTCTACTTAGAATTTGCGGTCAGTAAAAATGTAACACAGCAACTAAGGAACCAAAGAACAAACACCTCAACAAAAGTTACAATATTTATTTACTCAGGAAAAAGGCAATGGTTGGCAAAAATAATAATCAAAATTAATATATAAAACAAGGGAAAACCGGGTCAAGCTGAAATGCCTGCAGGCAACCCAAAACACCACGGGAACACGGAGGGTGGTAGCCTCCGAGAATCCGGGACGTCAACGGATCTCGCACGCCACAAACTGCACCGTTTTCAGTAGATACGGGCCAACTCATTCGGAATACTTCCGACGAATGAGGGAAGGGGCGTGACTGACGAATGCCGCAGGTGACAAATACCAGCGACCACACACAAGGCAGCGAAGGATTAAAGAAGCCATGATCCAAAACTCCGTACTAAACTGCAGAAGTGACTATAAATTAAGTGGCAAAGCATCAGGCTGTGAGGAGGAACTCGAACTAACTCTGTCCTTACGATCAAGCCTTCCACTCGAGTCAACACAGCTCATAGGAGAGAAAAAACAACGATCGTTAATAAGGCACTTCAGTAGTTCACTAATACCGGGGGAGAAGGTGGTAAACAAAACGTCTAGCAAAAACAAGCTGAAAGAGAAAGAATAGACAGGGGAAAACAATAAAGAAGAGAAAGAGAGGAAGAAAAAGCAGCAGAAGAGGAAAGAGAAAGAGCAAGGTTTGAAGGGGAGATGGAATTGATAAGAGCTGGATCCGCTTTACCTATAACACCGTCTAACCCTAACCAAGGTAATCAAGACCCTGTATTTGATGTAGTAAGAATACAGAAGTTAATCCCTAAGTTTATTGAAGAAGCTCCAGATGAGTTTTTTGATCACTTTGAGAAAGTGGCTTCAGGTATGGGATGGCCAGAAGATAAATGGTCAGTTTTGCTACAAAGTGTCTTAATTGGAAAAGGGAGAAGTGCTTATCTAGCCTTAACAGTTGATCAGTGTAAAGACTACAAGGTACTTAAGCACAGTGTGCTACAAGTTTACCAGATGACCCCAGAGTATTACAATGAAAGATTCAGAAGTCTAAGAAAAGATGAGAAGGGAACATTCTTAGATTATGCATACAGAGTGAGAAGGTGTTTCAATCGTTGGTTAGAAGCTGCTAAAGTTAAAACTTTTGATGAATTAGAAGAGTTACTTGTTCTTGAACAGTATCTTAAGGGAATTCCTGAACATATAAGAGCCTGTTTGAGAGAGAGAGAGAGGTTAAGAAACTTGACAAAGCTGCCACACTGAGTGAAGATTACAATATCATTAGTAGTAAATGCAATTACAATGTCAAGTACCAGAGTCAACAACGCCCAGGTTTTAAATCTTACCCAAATAACAGGAACAAACTTAATGGGAAACCTACAAAGGATACTACCAAGAGTACACAAGGTAATATACCTCAGCAAACTAATGTGAAATTCTCATCCAGTTTTTCAAGACAGTTACAGAAACCTAATGTTGTCTGTTTCAAGTGTGGAAGAGTAAGACACTACAGTCAAGAGTATTACTGGAATCAACAGCTGTCAAAGCCAATTGGTCAAGTTGTGAAAGGTGACCAGGTGAAACAAACTACGAAGAGCAGTGTGGGAAAAAATCAAATTCCAGAGAAGAATGAAACTAAACAAGCTGAATGTTTAGCATCCAGTGGAAATGTTACCTCAAGCAGTGAGTGGCTTAGCAGTGTGGAGGCTTTTAAGCCAATATCTATGAGAGTATGCTGTCAACTCAAGAGGGAAGTGTGCAGGTACCAGTCAAGATATTGTGTAACCATAGTGTGGTAGTACATGGTTCTTACCCTCAGTTGGAGAAGAGTCTCACAGGAGATTCAGTTATTTTGAAGGGTATAGGAGGAGAGAAAGTAACTCCTATATGCCGCTTACACCTGTCATGTGAATTGGTAACAGGGAATGTAGATTTTGCTGTAAAGGACTCACTAGCTGTGGAAGGTGTACATGTTCTGTTGGGGAATGAAGTTGGTGGTGTGCCATTTATTCCTTGTCCTGTAGTGACAGACAAACCGTTGAGGATTAGTCCTACAGTAGAGTTGGAGAAGAATGACCCCCACCTGTTTCCTAGTTGTGTAACTACCAGAAGTATGAAGAGGACTACGACTGCAACTGAAAAAACTGAGGATTTACACACCCAAGAAGGATCAAGTGAAGGATCTTAGTGCTTAGAAGAATTGTTCCAGGGAAGTGATGTTTCCCATAGTATTGACCAAGAAGAGATTTCCCATGAAGAAGACGATGACGATGACGAAGAAGAAGAACCTGTTGTTCCTGAAGAGACTCCGAGTAGTCAAAATGTTCCTGAAGACAGTAGTGAAACTACAGGAGCTGAGTTAGCAGATATTGAGAATTCAACCTTTGAAGTTGGTCAAGTGACAAGAGAGAAGCTAGTGGACTTGCAGAAGGATGCATCGTTAACTGATTTGTTCTTGAGAGTTGTTGATCGAGAAGAGATGCAACAAACTCCTACCTGTTATTGTCTGAAGGAAGGTTTGCTGATGAGGAAGTATAGACCTACAGTTATACCAGGAGATGCTGTATGGGGCGAATATCATCAAATAGCGATTCCATATCCATTGAGGAAGCAAGTGGTAGCAGTAGCTCATGAGTCTAGACATATGGGAATCAGGGAGACTGTGGAGAAGGTCATGAAATATTTTTTCTGGCTTGGACTTCACAAAGATGCTAGCAGGTTCTGTCATGAGTGTCATACCTGCCAGATAGCTGGAAAACCGAATGAAACCATCAAGAAAGCTCCCCTACAACCTATAGAAGTTAGAGGAGAGCCCTTTAGCAAAGTGATTATAGATATGGTTGGACTGCTGCCGAAGACAAAGAAAGGAAATGAGTATTTGTTAACATTAATGTGTCCTGTGACAAGATATCCAGAGACAATCCCTGTTAGAAACGTATCTGCCAAGCTAGTTGCTGAAAAACTTGTGGAGTTTTTCTCAAAGTTTGGTATACCAGAAATAGTACAAAGTGACAGAGGAACAAACTTTACTTCAAAGTTATTCCAGGATGTGATGAATTTGTTAGGAGTGAAACAACAGTTATCCACTGCCTATCATCCAGAGACTCAAGGTGCCTTAGAAAGGTTCCACCAGACATTGAAAAGTATGGTGACAAAACATTGTTCTGAGTCAAGAAGAGAATGGTATATCGGTTTACCATTAATGTTGTTTAAAGTTAGGAGTGCTTATTAAGAAAGTATGGGATGTTCACCTAATGAAATGATTTTTGGAAGAGAAGTGAGAGGACCGTTGAAGATTCTTGCAGAAAATTGGGAAGAAAACCAAGAGGAAAGCCAGGGTGAATATGTGAAGAATTTAAGGAAAAGGTTGAAAGAGATTAGAAAATTCTCTTTAGAAAACTTGAAAGTGAGTCAAGAGAAAATGAAAAGGAGATATGATGCTAAGACTAAGCTAAGAAGTTTTAGTGTTGGTCAGTCAACAAGTGTTAGTGTTCTTACCTGTCAAGAGATTTCCTCTCACTAATAAATTTCAAGGTCCTTACAAGATAATTAAGAAGTTAACTTATGTGATTGAAAAACCAGAAAGAAGACAAAGGAAGATACATGTGAACCTCTTGAAACCTTATTTCTCAGAAACTAAAACTAAAACTGTGTCAATAACCCAAACAACTTTATCTACAGAAGACAATGATGGCTACGAATTGGGAGCTGCAAGCAAGATAAATAATTCTTCAATTTTGGAAAATTTGTAGAAGTTGAAACATCTGAGTGTTGAACGAGGTGAAGACTTAAGTGAAGTAATTAAAAGTTTCCCAGAAATTTTTGCAGATGTGCCTAGACGCACTGATCTGACCAAGCATGAGATAAAGATTCAAGAAGATGGAAAACCTTTCAAGCAAAGAGCCTATTGCTTATCACCGTATCATCGAGATGTTTTGAAGAAGGAAGTTGAGTATTTGCTGCAACATGGGTTAGCAGAACCCAGTTCAAGTCACTTCAGTTCTCCATGTGTGTTAGTGAAGAAACCAGATGGTTCATTTAGGATAAGTACTGATTATAGAAAACTGAATTCTATCAGTATGGCTGACAATTATCCTTTGCCTCTTATAGATCAGTTACTTGATAATATTGGGCAAGCCAAGTTTGTTTCCAAGATAGACTTGTTGAAAGGATATTATCAAATTCCCTTAGATGAGAATGCGAAGTTGCTGTCAGCCCTTATTACTCCTTTTGGACTATATCAGTATACTGTTCTGCCGTTTGGTCTGATAAATGCACCTGCAACATTTCAACGAGTGATGGATCAACTGCTAGGATCTATAGAAGGAGTAGGTGTATACCTGGATGACATAGTGATTTACTCTACAACATGGGAAGAACATCTGAAGATTCTGAGGAAAGTTTTCAAGAAACTACAAGAAGCAGGACTAACAGTCACCCTAGAGAAGTCTTCCTCCTGGAGCTCTAAGTCCCGGTCGCTCTCCCTCCGTTGGCTTGGCCCAACTACCCATGCCGGCAGTCAAGGAAGAGCCAATTTCAATAGGAATCCTCCAGGACACCCATGACCATAGTGGGCACTCCACCAATGGTGCGGCCTCGCAGGCGGCCCCAAGAGGCAGTCCTCCCCGTGATAAACAATCTTCTAGGGGCAGGTATATTATATATTGCTACTTTCAGAACGCATATATCCCCTCTTAGACTGTATAAAATGTTATGTAGAGTTTGGCAAAATTTTTCAGATTCCTTAGCTAGCCTTAGAGTTGTAGGATGCTTAAAATGTGTGTTCAGATTTTGCATAACATATTGTAAAAAAATATATAACGTAGTAAAGAAAGAGAGAGATTATCTTTGTCTGTTCGAAGCTAGAGTTGTTTCCCTATTATGTCAATGCCTTGCGATAAGAGACCCCGAAGTTTCTGCTTTGCTTTCCTAATCTGTCAACACTTTTGATTAGAGACCTCGAGGTCTTCCTTGTGTTTTGGGGAATTCTGTCATCACATCTGATAGGGACTTTTGCTTCGATCGAATACATGTCTTTGTTGAGCAGACTGTTTCATACGCATATGTCTTTGCCGAATGCCACGTGCAGATTTCACAGTTTGTCTGTAAGATTACATCATCTTATGCTTGCCAAAAACGTTTTGTGTCATCTCCACTGTCCAGCTTTCGTAAGGAAGAGTTTTTCATTGCATCTTAGAACTGCATCGCGTTCAGACATCTCTCTCTCTCTCTCTCTCTCTCTCTCTCTCTCTCTCTCTCTCTCTCTCTCTCTCTCTCTCTCTCTCTCTCTCTCTCTCTCTCTCTCTCTCTCTCTCTCTCTCTCTCCATCGCCAGCACTTTTGATTTCAAAGTAACGTAACAATTTCATACTTACTGAATGGTCACTCGTAACTTTTAGATTTCAGATTTGATATTTCTTAGAGTTATTTAGTTTATTTAGTGTTTTTGTGGAATCTAAACAAACATTATATTAGTCTGTAACGGCGCCTGTTTTTGTGAGTGTGAAACAAGCTGCAGCAAAGAAAGATAATTGGTATACAAAGAAGGTAAAGTGTGTTATGTTTTTATTAGTTGCAACTAATATCTAATGGTTATGATGGTTTGGTAAAAACTAATAACTAATAGTCAGTGGTTTGGTAAGAAACCAATAACTATTGGTTACGATGGTTTAGAGAACTAATAACTAATGGTTACAATGGTTTGAGTGAAAAGATTTACATTTTTACACATTGCAAATTTTTGTAATTTGTGTTTGTTTCATTTGATGTGATTTTTATGTTTTGTGCATTTATTCATTTTCTTATTGAAGTGTGTGTTTTTATTTTATATTCTGTTTGATTAATACTTTTTGCAATTTTGGTATTTTCCACATTTTTTGTGTTTTCATTTGCATTCACAGTTTGATTAACTTATTTATTTTCATTACTTAATCGTTGCACATTTAATTGAATTTAACACTTGTGAATTAATTTGCACTTAGAATTCTTTTCAAGTTTTATTGTTGTTTAGCACTTGTGAATTAATTTCCAAATTTCAATTATTGCCTAACACTTTTGAATTTTGATTGAATTAATTTTCTTGAATTATGTGATAAATTAATTTTGATTTAATTTTACTTAATTGATTCGAGAATTAATTGAACTTTATTTTGTTTTCAAGTAACAGTAATTTTCCCTGATATTGTGAATTTCACTTATAAATTTTGAGTTGGATAGTAAATTTTTGTATTTAAAATTTTTATAAGTATTTCATTTCTCACCAGTATACATGCATATAATTATGATTTGCTTTGGTAGAAACATAGAGTGGTAATTGATCTGTTTTCCTTCAATTAACTTGAAGTGACTTAGAACCAGGGAAGTACTTAGACTTTTGAAATCAGGGAAATACTTAGACTTTTAAAGTTGTTGATATAGTAATGCCCTTTGATTAATTTAATTACTTACAAGATTACCTCACACCTGTTTTGATGAACTTAGTCTGATTTTCTGCAATACTGGTAAGTTGTTAAGGGATCACTGTTGCCTTTAGAGTTTACAGTCGTTTAGTACCTGTGATGAGGGTTCAGGTGTTTGGCTGTTGTGAGGTAACAATTAATGAATGGTAAGTGTAGTAACCAGATACTTGTCACTTCGTCACAATGAAGCGCTGATGTTTTATAAGCTGTAATTGCTATAAGCATCAGTATGAAAAAAAGGGAATTGTTCTACCTCCTGGGTTTTCTAGCTGACATCAACGTAGGTTATGCAGACATAAAGAAATTCCTATTTTTCTAGGATATCAGTCCTCCTATCTCTGTCTTTCAGTAGCTATTTGAAAAATAATGATATTAGAGCAAATACTCCAGCCGCTGCCAATAACTGAAATATTAATCCAGAATGCACTAAATAAAACCCGACTAGCAGATAGACCCGGTTACTAAGGAGACTCACGATTCCCCGAAGTCATTTCTACAGGAAATTTCATTCCCAAGTCATCGTCTTCTTTCTTTAGAAAGAAACAATGAAACATTAGGGTTACTTCGTTCCCCTCCATTCTTTCTTCAAATCCGTTTAGTTTTAGGTTGTTTAACCAGGTATTGTGTTCAGACAGCCAATTTCTGTCTTTTTCTAGAGATTCAGTCGGTATTCTCACTTTGTCAACAATTTTTCTCACTTTTACGTTTCTTTTCTTCTTTCAATAATCGATGCAAGCGAAATATTCTGCACAGTAGTTTTCTGTTGGTTTATGATTATCTTTACGAAACTCTTGGATTTTATTTTGTTCCAAATTTGTTTTTAAAAATCCCTAATAATACAATTCATTGTTAGCTGTCGTCCCCTTGGTGGCAATACTTTTAGTTCGCAATGTCTGTATGTCTGTCTGTCAATACGTTTAAGCACAACTAATAAAAAGATTTGTACTTTTATAAAAAGATTTGCGATGCTCAGTCTAATAACAGATTAGGTTTTGAAGTATATCCAATTAGGGTTTAGGACCAGGATGTACTACATTCCTGTTGATATTATCAATTATATATCTACAGCAATGTTCTGACCCAAAGCCACAGCTCCAATATGTTTACGAAAATACCTGAAGGGTAAAAGGCCTTCTCGATATTATTTGCAACTGTTTTAGTAGCCTTCTTTGTAAGTATTCTGCATAAGCACTGATTTATAATCCATTTTCAGTGTTAAGTAAATGACAAAAAGCATTTGATAAACTATAAGAACCATCTCTGTACATTCTCACAGTCTCTTTGACCTTTATTCAACTGATTTTGACCTATGTTTGGGTAACAACTGAGTGGAGGGGTCAAGGTCAAGGTCTCTTGCCCTCAAGAAAAATGCTGCCAAGCTCTGCATAAATAAACATGCCCCTAATATAAATAGTACAGCATTTGTTATGAAGTAACGTAACAAATGCTTTCAAATATGTAAAAGACAAGAATTCGCTTTTTAATTACTTATCTGCTTTGAGAGCCAATTCAGCTGAATGCAAATCTTATGAGATCGGGCTCTGAAAGGAATAAATCCCGGGGGATTTGCATTTCCGCGTTTAAGCTTTCCTCTTAAGCTTGACCTCACTTTCACCGGAAATTAAATCTTGCGTGGGACCAAAGGACGGATGAATTATTCCACATCATTTTACTTTTGACAATATCACAAATGCGTAAGACATAGGATATCTCTACTCTGATGTAGGAACACGTCCGTCTCAATTTTTTCTTTTCTTTTTTTTTTCCTCCATAACGGAAAGGGAATAAGACGGAGAATCTTTTCTCGAATTAGAATAAACATTTATTCCGCAATAATTCCTAATTTCTTTTTTCTTTCTCATAACGCGGAGAATCTTTACTTTGGTTTAGAAACACGTTCATCTCACAATTATTCGTATTCGCCCCCCCTACCCGCCCCCCCCCCACTTTTTTTCTTCTTTTTTTTTTTTTTTTTTGCTATCTCATAACGATTAGGGAGTAGGATGGAGAAACTCTTCTTTTATTTTATTCTCTCCCACATGTCCCAGCGAATCGCTTGATCTACGTAGTATCAATATTTTGCATTATTGTGTCTCTCGTCTGTAAGAGGTTTATAAGGTATCGCGTATTTCGTTTATAATAGGATCTAACGTCCAAACGTTTTGGGTCTCTAACGAATTTTTCGTTTTTGTGTATCGTTTTGAACAGGATTTTCCGCTGTCACGGGTCTCGTTTCTAAGAGGATTTTAAGCCACATTGTCTCTCGCGTCTAACAGGATTTTACAATCTCACGCCTCTCTATTTCAGCAGGTTTGTTCCTCATCATATGTCTCGTTTCTAACTGGATTTGAGGTCATCGTGTCTTCCGTTCTGAAGCAAATTTGACGCTGTTGCATTTCTCGCTTTGAAAATTTTTGACGCTGTCACGTCTCAACTTTCTAACGGGATTTCAAGTCTCTCGTTGCTCACAGGATTTTACACTGTCGCTTTCTCGTTTTAATAAGATTTCAAACTCTCACGTCTTTTGTTGCCAATAGGATTTTCTTTCATCATGTTTCTCCTTTCCAACATAATTTTAGGCTGTCAAATACTTGCCTGATCGTGAAATTCTTTTTCATTATTCCTTTCTGCTTCTCTTATTTCCGCCTTTCAACACAAATGGCTTCAAAACAGTGCAAGACTTAAGAATTTTGCCGGATAAGCTGATATTTCAAGGGCCTAAATACTAAGATGAACAAATAACAGATATGAACTGGTATGGTGGCTAGCGTCGTGGCATGCCGATCAGATGTAGCTCGTTCGTGCCTCGCCCAGGCCGGTGAAAAATCAGTGGCTCCATATCCTGATCGGTTACTGCTGCAGTGTGGGGTCTGCGATGGGAGGTTGAACCCAAAATTCTTTGAAGCTTGAATTTCCAGCGAATGGCGCCAGTGAGCTTGTTCCATGTAAATAGCTTTCAGTTAATCTAATAATACTAGTAATCTTTGTGGTCTTCATCTTTTCGAAAGGGTAATCTTCCTTTGTGTAAATATGATACACTACGGCCTATCTACCCAAAAGGAATTTTCTTACGGGATTCAATACAAAAGTAACTGCGTTTATCTCTCTTAGTGTGCATTGATTCACGTCTATTTTACTCTAAATCGATTACTATATTTTTTAGCTTTGAATATAATAGGAAGAAAATGTTATAGTTAATGTGCTGGAATAGTATTCATGACGATTATGAATTGGCTACGTTCTTTGCATATATTTTCTTATGTTATATTCCAATAATTGAAGTTAATTTTTTCAATTTTCACCAAATATTATTAAGAAATTATACATATTCAAAATTACTTCATTTTTTATATAATACAACGGCAAACACTGGAAAGTTCATGGAACTTTTATATACGTTTCAAATTTGTACTCATACTGAACAATTGCAGGTGCCGTTCGCGCCTTAATCCGCCTGCGTCACTATGA
The DNA here is from genome assembly GCF_015104395.2 of Macrobrachium nipponense. Classification (NCBI taxonomy): domain Eukaryota; kingdom Metazoa; phylum Arthropoda; class Malacostraca; order Decapoda; family Palaemonidae; genus Macrobrachium; species Macrobrachium nipponense. Next base: position 130,030,415 of record NC_061100.1, on the reverse strand, counting down.
ACAGAACCCAGACTTCGTTCAAAAGTAAGAATAACACAATTATATTGTAATAATAAATATTGCATTTATGCGTGTTATCATGGAAGGTGTGTGAAATATTTTCTCATTTACATTGATATACATTAATATCTTAGGTTGCTGAATATATTAAAGCTATAATTAGTCTATCATGACTGCTGACTCATACTACTGTTTTCTGAGATTGTTCAAAAGATAGAGGGAAATAAGTTAAAGGTTAAAATGAACGCCTACATTTTTTTTATCATTATATTTCTAAATCAGTCTACAAATGACGATTTCCTAAGAGCTCTGGGAAATAGTCAGTGACTCTACTCAACTCGGCTCCTCGTCTGTTGACGAACGAAATGGATGTTTATGATATTATAAAACTAGCTCATTAACTCATTCATGCCACATAGTTCACATAAGCCAAAAACCTTGGTAACCGAATAATATACAAAACAACGGAAGAGGGAGACGAATCCCCATACGAACAAAGGGGAACCACTAATGTTTTGAGTAGATAACAGCGCTGGATAAGCCCCGCCCACTCCCAACGATTCTTGCTTCACAGCCAGTGCTCGCCGGGGTCCGTTGCGCGGTCTCAATGCATCTATCCTCCTAGTAATAGAATAGACCCTTAGGAAAAAGACAATGCCTAACATTGGGCAAACTTTGTTGCAATGGACAGCAACGATGATATCATTATTATCATCGTCGCGATGATGATGATGATGATGATGATAATGATTAGTATTATATATATTATTACTATATAATGCAGGAGTTACTGCTAACAATGTTGATTTTGCTAATCACCGTGACATGCTTTACACATATAACTTTACTTTGTCGAGGCATTTCAATACATATATTTAACCTTTTTTCTCAGAAATACTCCAAAATTTTAACTTTTACCTTTTTATATTATAACTATTTATCTTCCTCGATCTTATTATGATCAAACTACTTAGTCTATTTATGTCGTAGTCCTGAGGTATCATTCCTATGTCGATCAGAACCAACAAAATTTTTATATTATGAGAAGTTTGGAGTCATTCGAAGAAATGATAAGACGATGAAATTATAAAATTTGAAATGATACATTATATGATAAAATTTTAGATGATTAACTGATAAAACTATAGAATTTGAAATGCTACAATTTGAAATAATAAAATGATGAAATTTGGTGAAAAGTTAATAGTCATCAACACCGACCTTACAATCTCGAAACGTTTGCTGTTTCTTACAATTTCAACAGGTGAAGCTTTTAGTGATCAAAGCACTGGTTTCTTACATTGAGAGAATTTTTGGGTTACATTATCAGCGAAAACTCTTTGAAGCCTACCTTTTTATCTAATTAATCAACACTCCGATAACAAGACGTGGAGTTTTTATGTGTTTACTGCGTTAGACTGCTTTTCTAAAACAATAAAGAATTATGTTCTCTGTAACTTTGGAAACTCTTAATCGCACATAGTTGTTTTAAACAATCTTTAGCTGAACATTTTGAGATAAAATGGTCCCTTTGAAATGAGAGTATGAGAAAAAATGTTCCCTATTAATTACGGTAGATTTTGGGGCTACCATTTTCTGACATAAAAAAAACAGAGTAAATTACCTTCGGTACTTTCGTGTGTGAAAAAAGCCTTGGGAGCCAAATCAGCATACTGGAATACAACTTGACACCTTTGGCACTAATTAATGTGGTTTTCCTAAAGAATACAAAGGGAGACCCCTTCAGTTTAATCCGGGTTCGAATGATATCTGCCGTCTCTTTAAGCCTTGATTATTCTTTCTTAAAATGATCTGAAAGTCCATTTGATAACTCACAGAGGCCATGCACAAATCCACCCAGGACCCCTAAACTTGAACCCCCACCCCACCCCATCCCATTGATTGTGTAAGGATCTAAAACGTCGTAGATTCCCTGACTTTTACGTATGAACTCCGTCCGCAGTAATTTTCCAGGAGAAAGATCCCTTGACACAAACTCCAAATTGATCTCTTTGTACCGGGACCGATCCCATCTGCCATCACGGGAAATACTGAACGGTTCGAGTTCAGTTGTAAAAGAGGCTTTCTAAGAGTCTGTATTCATTTTCCTCTTCCCGGAAGCCACTCAAAAGACCACTGTATTGAAGGACTCGAAGTGGGACCCCTTATCTCGTAAGGCGAATTCTGTTCAGCATAGATGATAAAACATGACGTCCAAAGGACTTATGTCACCATAATCGATATGCTTTGCTTTGTTATCAAATATGGAGGAAATCGACTCTGAATGAACAGGCACAGTCCAGTGAAAGATAAATTTTCCCAGAAAAAAATCCTGAATGATAAAAATATAATTCATTCTGTGATTCTCTATCTTCATTCGTATTTCTTTCTCTTCTGAGAAATTTGGTTAAGATGGCCACAAAGGAAGTGGAAATTATACAAAACAAGTAAGAAATGCGCCAAAGTTTCTTCGGAGCAATCCAGTTTTCTGTATTGCACACCGTATAATGATTTATGAGCCGCGGCCGGGTGGTAGCCTGTCATATAGCGTTGCCAGGCGCACGATCATGGCTAACTTTAACCATAAATAACATAAAAACTTCTGAGGCTAGAGGGCTGTAGTTTGATATGTTGAAGAATGGAGGTTTGATGATCATCATACCAGTTTGCAGCCCTCTAGCCTCAGTAGCTTTTAAGGTCTGAGGGCTGACAGGAAAAGCGCTGTCGGACAGACAAAAAGCATCTCAATAGTTTTCTTTTACAGAAAAGTAAAATGAAAGGTGAGTCCTTCAGGAGCCAGACAAATCTGCTGAAGCATCTGTTGTAAGATTTTGCTCTCGTGGTATGAGTTTTGCCTCTTTAATATCATGGTATGATACTGTGCATTCTGAAGTAACGAAGATCAGTCACGCCTGCTAGTTGATAATCTCTCTTTCTGTCTGCAACAGTCAACTACAACCAGGTATCAAAGTCACTGTTTGTGAGTTATCCGGGATGTTATTGTTATTATTCGTCCTGAAGTACCGATGATCAGTCACGCCTGCTAGTTGTTAATCTCTCTTCCTGTCTGCAACAGTCAACTACAACCAAGTATCTGTTTGTGCCAACAGAGTTATCCAGGATGTTATTGTACACTTGTCCAGTCCGTTTCGTTTCCAGCCATTATTGAGAATGGAACATGGGTTACTCAGGTTTCGAGGTTTGGGAGAGTGAGGAAGTATTGGATTCTGGTTCAGAGACTAGAATAACTATAAACAGGACCGAGAACTTTCATGGACAATTTTATAACTTAAGTAATTCTTTATCGTACAATAAGTTAATTATAATTCTTTTTAACTCTCTCTTACTCTCTTCTGAAAAATTTTATGGGACTCTTTAATGACGAAAAAAGTTCGCAGCATGTCACGTTTTTATTTTGTTCTGTAATAATACGTATTTGGCAGGGGAGTCATAATCACCCCCCCCCCTCTCCCCCGCCTCCCTCACCTCAAGATGTTCAGTGTTTTTTCTGACTATGTTGTGAAGTGGAATCTCAATTGATTATGATGAAACTCCAATTACGATTATAACTGGAAATTTCATTTAATGGGTGTACGTGCCTTTAGCGAAGGATATATCAAGAGTTAAGTTTTACGAAATACTTTTTATTTCTTACGAACTCGGGGAATGTTCGTAATTAAGACAGATATCTGAGCTCCTCTTCTAATTAATTAACGAGAGCTAAGTGAACGTAAAGAAATTTCATTTGTCTTAGAGGGATAAAATGTGTACATAGCTACGAATGTAACCCAAGAACGAAACAATTACTTTGGTTCTTATGAAGCTAGTTCCTATAATTATAATAAAATGATAATAATGATAAGAGAGAGAGAGAGAGAGAGAGAGAGAGAGAGAGAGAGACTCAAGATATAAAATTAAGTTCAAACCTTCGTATAATGTCACCTTCACTGCAGGGCAGGGAGAGAGAGAGAGAGAGAGAGAGAGAGAGAGACGAGAGAGAAAGAGAAAGAGAGAGCGACTTCAAGATATAAAATTAAATTAAGTTCAAACCTTCGTATGAATGTCACCTTCAACTGGCAGGGCCAAGGGATAGAGAGAGAGGAGAGAGAGGGGAGAGAGAGAGATTGAAGAGCGAGAGAGGAGCTTTAAGCTATAAAATTAAGTTTCAAAACCTTCGTATAATTGTCACCCTTCACTGCAGGCAGGGAGGAGGAAAGAGAGATAGAGAGAGAGAGAGATAGAGAGGAGATGAAGAGAGAGAGACTTAAGATATAAAATTAAGTTCAAACCTTCAGTATATGTCACCTTCACTGCGGTAGGGAGGAGAGAGAGAGTAGAGAGAGAGAGAGAGAGAGAAGAGAAGACGAGAAGAGAAGAGAACTTAAAGGATATAAAATTAATTAGTTTCAAACCACCCTCCGTATAATGTCACCTTTACTGCGCACGGGCGCAGAAGATAGAGAAGAGAAGAGGAGAGAGACGAGAGAGGAGGGAGAAGACGAGAGCGAAAGAGAGGGAAGGAGGAGAGCCTTTAAGATAATTAAAAATTTAAGTTCCAAACCTTCGGTAATTAATGTCACCTTCACTGACGGGCAGGGGCGATAGAAAGAGAGGAGAGAGGAGAGAGAGAGAAGAGAGAGAGAGAGAGAGACCTTACAGACCTTACAGTTCGTTCGGGTTGCCCCAGGTCCCTCAGTGTGAGGCACCTCTAATGTCTACCAGAGAGTTGCTAGTACATCTTCCGGTATATTTTGCATCTTCCAATCTTGGATGGTCTGGGATGCAGTTTAGATATTTGTCGAGCTTATTCTTAAACACATCTACGCTCACTCCTGATATATTCCTCAGATGAGCTGGCAACGCATTGAATAGACGCTGCCATTATCGATGCTGGTGCGTAGTGGATTAATGTCCTGTGTGCTTTCCTTATTTTTCCTGGTATTGTTTTGGGCACTATTAATCTACCTCTCTTTCTGATATTTTTAGTTCCATGATATTTTCTGTTATTCCTTCTATCTGTTTCCATGCCTGAATTATCATGTAGCGTTCTCTTCTCCTTTCTAGACTATATAATTTTAATGATTGTAGTCTTTCCCAGTAGTCAAGGTCCTTAACTTCTTCTATTCTAGCTGTAAAGGACCTTTGTACACTCTCTATTTGTGCAATATCCTTTTGATAGTGTGGGTACCATATCATATTGCAATATTCAAGTGGACTACGAACATATGTTTTATAAAGCATAATCATGTGTTCAGCTTTTCTTGTTTTGAAGTGCCGTAACAACATTCCCATTTTTGCTTTACATTTTGCCAAAAGAATTGCTATTTGATCATTGCATAACATGTTCCTATTCATCATCACACCAAGGTCTTTAACTGCTTCCTTATTTGTGATTGTCTCATTATTAGGTCCCCTATATGCATATAGCTTTCCTTCTCTGTCTCCATAATTTATTGATTCAAATTTATCAGAGTTAAATATCATCCTATTTTCCTCTGCCCAGTCATATACTTTGTTAAGGTCTCTTTGTAGAGCGTTCCTATCTTCATCACAAGTAATTTCTCTACTTATTCTTGTGTCATCAACGAAACTACTCACTACCGAATCCTTAACATTACTGTCTATTGTCTTCAATCATAATAACAAACAGTATTGCAGCTAACACCGTACCTTGTGGCACACCGGATATTACCTTGGTTTCATCCGATTTCTCATCGTTTGCAATAACTATCTGTTTTCTGTTGTGTAAAAATTCTTTTAACCATCTTCCTATTTTATCTACGATATTGTGTTTTCTAATTTTCTTTGCTAATATATTATGGTCTACTTTGTCAAAAGCTTTTGCAAAGTCTAGATAAACCACATCTGTTTTCATTTCCGCTTTCATATTTTTGAATATGTTCTCACGGTGGACTAACAGTTGGGTTTGTGTACTTTTTCCGGGTACGAAACGTGTTGTCCTATATTAAACAAATTATTTTTTATTTAAATGTTTCATAATATTTTTCTTCATTACCCTTTCATACACTTTCATAATATGTGATGTTAGACTCACAGGCCTATAATTACTTGCCTCAAGTCTTGATCCATTTTTGAAAGTAGGGGTGATATATGCTAATTTGTGCTCATCATAAATCTTGCCTGTATCTACACTTTGTCTTAATAATATTGCAAGTGGCTTTGCGATAGAATGAACTACTTTCTTTAACAAAATAGCAGGGATTCCATCAGGCCCTGCAGCAGCTCCATTTTTAATTTCATTAAATTGAATGCAACAATATCAGCTTCATTAATTTCGCTATGTCAGCTAAATATTCACTATTTTCGTCCCTTACTTCTATATCATTATCTTCATTATCTATTCTAGGGGTGAATTCTCTCTTATATCGTTCTGCCAGTATGTTGCAAATTTCCTTTTTTTCATTCGTTAATCTCCCTTCAATTCTCAGAGGGCCTATTTCTATTCTTCTTTTATTCATCTTCTTCGCATATGAGAGAGAGAGAGAGAGAGAGAGAGAGAAACTTAAGATATAAAATTAAGTTCAAACCTCCGTATAATGTCACCTTCACTGCAGGGCAGAGAGAGAGAGAGAGAGAGAGAGAGAGAGAGAGAGAGACTTAAGATATAAAATTTAGTTCAAACCTTCGTATAAGCACCTTACGCAGGGAGGGAGAGAGAGAGAGAGAGAGAGAGAGATGATAAGTAAAAATTAAGTTAAACCTTCCGTATAAGTCCTTCACTGCAGGGCAGAGAGAGAGAGAGAGAGAGAGAGAGAGAGAGAAACTTAAGATATAAAATTAAGTTCAAACCTCCGTATAATGTCACCTTTACTGCAGGGCAGAGAGAGAGAGAGAGAGAGAGAGAGAGAGAGGACTTAAGATATAAAATTAAGTTCAAACCTTCCGTATAATGTCACCTTGGACTGACGAGAGAGGGAGAGAGAGAGAGAGAGAGAGAGAAGAGAGAGAGAGAGAGAGAGAGAGAGAGAGACTTAAGATATAAAATTTAGTTCAAACCTTCGTATAATGTCACCTTCACTGCAGGGCAGAGAGAGAGAGAGAGAGAGAGAGAGAGAGAAACTTAAGATATAAAATTAAGTTCAAACCTTCCGTATAATGTCACCTTTACTGCAGGGCAGAGTAGGCAGAGATGAGAGTAGAGAGAGAGAGTGGAATATTAACATATAGTGATGATACAAATGAATCTATATTTAATTCAAAACTCCAATCAGCATCAAGAAATGCACGCGTTCACCTGGAGAGTCATCTTAGGAAAAGAATATGTTCAAATCATGCGAGATTTTCGAAGCGTACATAACAACCACTTATACTTTTCTTTTCCATCCTTTGCTTTCAAGAATATGTCACCGGAAAACATGAAAGGTGCGAGATGACAAAGTGATATGTTTTTCAATTAGAAAAAGCTAAGAAAAATCTGTAAACAAAACAAAAAATAAGTTAAGATATCCCTGGGAAGGCCACAACTGTCACACTGGTTATTTTGCGGAAAAGGACATGAAATGGAAACCGAAAGAGAAAAGAATAGAAAATCCGGGAAATAGAATTGGTCACATTTCAAGCGATCTATGTATTCTCTGACGTGAAATCTGCTTTCCAAGAATTCTTGGGTTATATTCTAATTGCAAACATATTTCCTTAGCAAACAAAGCCCATTCTCGCTTACTCGGGGAGTAAGCCTACAAACTACTTTGTAGTTTTATGTTGTTGTTTTTGTTATTGTTGTTAGGGGGGTAGGATAGGTCTATGGAAGAGCCTAAAAAGGTCTAAAAAGGATATTTCGCGTTGAGTTAGAGATACAGGCATATTAGGATAGGCTATTATGCTTTATTTATTAGAATGAAAGTATAAAAATAAAAGATGTGCATGTTAAACAACAGATTAATTATCTCTGAAGAACTATTGCGTATTTATTTCAATTTTTGTTGGTGAAACTAGGATCTATTTGACAGACAGATCACACTCAGTTTATGTCAAAATCTTTCTCTCGGTCATTCTGGTTTGATGTTATATAACTCACATTGTCTAATTTCCAATAAGGAGTAGGATGTTAATTCTAAAATACTGTGATTTTCTTGAACTACATGACGTGTTTATAAAGAAATTAGAAGGCCTTTTATACATTGTCTCTTACAATGCATCGGATAATATGAAATCTAAACAAATCGAATTTGATTAACATGACCGGCATGCTACATTCCTTTTATTACTCACTTTTTATCTGATCTTCATAAAGAATTTTTCCAGATGAAGAAACAGCGTCGTACGATTATGTTCTCATTATTCTCCCTTCTTCAGTTTGACATAAAAGTAGCAACCGTGACAAAAGGCATAATTTGATCAACAGATATCATAGCAATCTAACTAAACGTGGCCTCACACTAGGCCTTTTCTTCTCCAGCTTCGAGCCGTTGCTGGCGAAAATAAAAAACCGGGAGCTTTCAGCTCGAGATTTTAGCTCCCTGACAAAACGGGAAGCAGCCAGCACGAACCGCGAGCCACAGCGTAGTATAAACAAACAAGATGGCTGCTGCTGATAGGACGAACTCTCAGACCTTTGGCTTCTCTTCTCCTGAGCCACTCTCGAAACCACAAACGTTTTTTGTTACTCTTGCATTCACGTAAGTTTCCGAGAAATACACCACTGCAGCGCATCTTGCAATAGTACGACAATTTCTGGGCGCCATGATGATATCAGCTGATCAGTTTTGTTTACTTTTTCCTACGGCTCCTCGAAACCACGAGTTCCTAGTGTGACAATACAACACTTTTGCTCGCAAGCATCGGCTGGATGCTGGCCAAAAACGCGAGCAAGAAATGACTAGTGTGATACCAGCTTTAGATGGGTGTAAATTCTAGAGCAACTTCCTTTTGACCTCTTACATATTTTTCGAGATCTTTTAATTAACTTCTGATTACGGAGCATTTCACAAGCAAGTTAAATTTCTGCATCATTATTGAAAGACGATAGATCGATCCCCAAGTGATTTATCAGATGTTATTTCTTGTTATAGATTGCTCTGCCGCCGCAGACCCAAACCAATAATATAACATACTTTGTGTACGAAAATATTTCTTATGAATGATAATACGAGGCAAATTTATGAACGATTTGCTTTCCATAGTAACCTCAAAATATAGGCTTCCTGAAGAACAAAGGCGAAACGGATCCATAAGTGCATAATTTCATGATTTACAGATATGTATGTGATAATAATTCCTATTCTTGATCAATGGATCGATGTTTGAGAGTTCGCCTAGATGAACACCGAGGTATGTTATGTCTACAGTTACTGGGTAGAAGTTAGGTCAGCCTTCCCATTCAGAATGTCGAATATCAAATCACTCACACTACACGCCTTTAGCTGTGAATCAAAGGTAGACCGGAATAACTTAACTCCCAGATATTCAGAGCCGAGAATAGCAGAACTTCAGATAGTAGAGTCTATACATATATATATACCATAAGATTATAAATCCAGGTCCAGATGGAGACAACTCTGACTGACCATCATCTATTTTGTTTCTCTTTATATGTATTTCTTAGAAACTGAGTATATTATTGTTTAAATGTTTTATTTCTTATTCTGTTTATATGTTTTCTCTTTGTATTTTTAGAAAAATAATTTAAAATTATTGTTTAAGATCAAAAGCTCTAGAAACTGTTAAATAGAAAGGCTTCCAAAATGTTTTGTTGTGAGGTCCCTGACCTAGGAAATATTTTAAATTAATTTTTGTTATTTTCCTTGTTACTTTGCTTAACACAGAAAATCTGTTTTCACTCCTTTGTGATTTTGTTAGTTCACATTTAAACTATGGCACTCAACTGAGGAATAAAAGATAAATTCCAAACCCCAAATCTAAGAGAAAATCGAGCGAAAATAGGCAGCCCGTACTGCCTGCTTTATGCAGGGTATTCAAACTCAGGTAACGAGTAAATCAACTCGAGGTCCGCCATCGCCCTCAGAGACAGTGCTCGCGTAGCCTTCGTCGTGGCAACGCTGCCTTATTGTATTGCCACGACGAAAGGTCGGCGAGAAATGAGGGAAATGTCATCGAGTTGACCGACGTGTGGACTCTCACCCGTCGAACGGTCGTGGGTGAAATGACAGATGAACCTGATCGTGAATCCCCGGTCCAAGGCTCACCATCAGACTATCTGAGGGTAGCCATTGTGATGGATAAATCCTCCAAATGGGCAGCGACCTGTCATGAGTTGACTCATGAGTTTGAAATACTTTAAACGCCAAAGATTGAACCCTGAAATCCTGATGGAATCCCACTACTCATTATATGACCTCAGATATATTGAGTTCCCCATCGAAAAAGACACACTTTGTGTACAAGGTGACCCTCAGGTATTCGCAGTACCTTAATGACAAATTCATTCAGAAAAATCATCTAAAACTTTATTAAACACGTGCCGCCATATGAGGAAATCCATCAAGTCCCCTGCAATTTTGCTCAGATTGGAGGAGACTACGCGTCTCATTGGCACCGAACTCCCGAACTACAATGATATACAATTTCGGCTTTTCCCTTTTGTCCTCAAAAGTTTCTGTTGGCTCAAGGGCACAGGGGCAGAGTTCATTGAAATGACTCCACTTTTCCGAAGCAGATTCATTGCCCCGGAAATAGCTCCATGATTCTTTTTATATTTTTGTTTTGAGAGTTAATGACTGGTTCTTATTAACCCCGTAAAGGGCATCAATTCTGAAAGCTCGAACTGGATAAAATTTTAATCACTGCTTAAAGATTACCAGGAGTTGTATCGCCTTACTTACGTGTGTTTGGCCGGGGTGGGGATATTAATTAAAAGAATATTTTCCATTATCAATAATATCTCCTTTTTTTCTACTTTTTCATGATCACTTTTCATTTAAAGTGAAGCAAAACTTTTATGTGTATATTATTATATATTGCTACTTTCAAAATGCATGTTTTTCCCCCTCTTTGAAATGTCTTGTAGATTGTGTAACATTTTTTCAGATTCCTAGATAACTTAGAATAGGATGTTTTAAAATGTGTGTTCAGATTTCGTTCGCATTAACGTCATGTAAAAAAATATATATATAATGTAAAGAGAGAGATCCTTGTCTTTTCAAAGCTGCAAATGTTTAACTTTTATGTCAGCACTTTGAAATTAGAGTCTGCGAGATCCGTTTGCGTCCCTGCTCTGTCAGCGCGTTTGATAATGAGCTCGACTCTTTTTTAACGTGGTCATCAAAAACATGTCAATCTTAATTATCGTTTACCCTCCGTTTCAATCGGTACGTATCTGTTGAGCAGTCTTGTCTTGTACGCGTATATCTTTGTCAAGTCCCACGTGGATGTTTGCACATTGTGTGTGTAAGATTGCGTCAGATTTCAGAACTTTCGAGAAGCTTTCGTGCCTAGAAACGTTTTGAGACATCTGCTCTGTCATTTCCATAAAGGAAGAGATTTTCATTCGATCTTAAGACCTCGAGGCAGTTAGATCTCCCTCCCTCTCTCTCGCTCTCTCTCTCTCTCTCACTCGACATCGAGATTAAATTAACGTAACGTAAATTTGGTCACTCATATTGTGAGAATTGTTTATATGATATTTCTTAGAATTATTTAGTTTATTTAATTTCTTTTGTGGAATCGAACAAACATTTCGTAACGGCGCCTTGTTTTTTGTGAAAGTGTAATTTACAAGAGAAGAAAAGAAGTTGGTATAACAAAAAAAAGGTAAAGTGTGTTATATTTTTATTAGTTGCAACTAATAATTGTTAGGAACAGTGAACAACTAATAATGGATAGGGAGTGTGTTTAACTAATAATTGATAGGAACTGTTGTCTGTTAAGAAGGTTTGGTAAAAACTGTTGGTTACAGTGTTATGAAAAAGATTTACACTTTTACACATTGCTGATATTTTTTTGTGTTTGTGTCTGTTCCATTGTTTGTGCACTTATTCATTTTCTTATTGAGTGTGTCTTTTTGTTTTATATTTTCATTTACATTCACAATTTAATTGACTTAGTTATTTTCATTGCTTTATCATTGCACATTTAATTAAATTTAACACTTGTGAATTTATTTGCATTTACTTAGAATTCTTTTCAAGTTTTATTGTTGTTTAGCACTGTAAATTAATTTCAAATTTTCAATTATTGCCTAACACTTTTGAATTTTGATTGAATTAATTTTCTTGAATTTTGTGATAATTAATTTGATTTAATTTTACTTAATTTGATTCAAGAATTAATTAAACTTTACTTTGTTTTCAAGTAACAGTAATTTTCCCTGATATTGTGAATTTTCACTTATAAATTTTGAATTTAATAATAAATTTTTGTATTTAAAATTTTTATAAAGTGTTTTCTTTATCTTACACCAGTATAAATATATATAATTATGACTATATTTATGATAGGTAGAGACATAGAGTGGTAATTGATTTGCTTTCCTTCAATTTAATTGAAGTGACTTAGAACCAGGAAAGTACTTAGACTTCTGAAATCAGGGAAATACTTAGAGTTTGAAAGTTGTTGAAGGAGTGATGCCCTTTGATTAATTTAATTACTTACAAGATTACCTCACACCTGTTTTGATGAACTTAGTCTGATTTTCTGCAATACTGGTAAGTGTTAAGGGATCACTGTTGCCTTTAGTGTATTCAGTCGTTTAAACGTGTTATGAGGGTTCAGGTGTTTGGCTTTTGGGTGAGGTAATAATTGATGCAAGGTAACCAGATACTTGGCACTTCGTAACATTGTTTAATGGTGCCCAGAGACCCACCCGGGAAAGCAGATTTCATTATCACTCTAGAATATACTGGTGGTGTTAGGAATATATTTTGTTAGGAGAGTGACCATATAATTTTGTTTTGCATTTATTGTATTGAATTGTAAATTGATAACTTAGAGGAAAATGGCTCAGTTCAATGTTCAGGAATTTTTAGCAGCTCCTTCCGTCCAAGTTCTGTCTGAAACCACTCTGTCTAGAGCACAGTGGAGCGCTTTAGCAGAGGCATGTGGTGGTTATGTGTCTACTAGTATGGTAAAGGCACAAATAAGATGTATTGCTATGGAATCATTGATAAACTCTGGTAGAATAACTGCTGATAGATGAGTTAGAATTGGCTCAAGAGTTGTTGAATGTAGCACGTGCTGATCTCATAAATAAGCAAGCAGAAAAGAAAGAGAAAAGTGATGCAGAGTTAGAGCTTAGACGCATTGAAGCAGAAGAGAATTTGATTAAGCTAAAATGCTTGCTGAAAGAGAGAGAATGCAAGCTGAAAGAGAGAGAATGCAAGCTGAAAGAGAAAGAATAGACAGGGAAAAACAAGAAAGAAGAGAAAGAGAAGAAGAAAAAAGCAGCAGAAGAGGAAAGAGAAAGAATAAAAGAGGAAAGAGAAATCGCAAGACATGAAAGGGAAATGGAATTAATAAAAGCTAGATCCACATTACTGTAACACCGTATAACCCTAACCAAGGTAATCAAGACCCTGTATTTGATGTAGTGAGAGTACAGAAGTTAATCCCTAAGTTTACTGAAGAAGCTCCAGATGAGTTTTTTGATCACTTTGAGAAAGTGGCTTCAGGTATGGGATGGCCAGAGGATAAATGGTCAGTTTTGCTCTACAAAGTGTCTTGATTGGTAAAGGGAGAAGTGCTTATCTAGCCTTAACAGCTGATCAGTGTAAAGACTACAAGGTACTTAAACACAGTGTGCTACAAGTTTACCAGATGACCCCAGAGTACTACAATGAGAGATTCCAGAAATTATTTAAGAAAAGATGAAAAGGGAACCTTCTTAGATTATGCTTACAAAGTGAGAAGGTGTTTCAAACGTTGGGTAAAAGCTGCTAAGTTAAAACTTTTGATGAGTTAGAAGAGTTACTTGTTCTTGAACAGTATCTTAAGGGGATTCCTGAACATATAAGAGCCTATTTAAGAGAGGAGAGAAGTGAAGAAACTTGACAAAGCCGTACACTTAGTGAAGATTACAATATAATCAGTAGCAAACGTAATTACAATGTCAAGTACCAGAGTCAACTACGCCCAGGTTTTAAGTCTTTTCCAATAACAGGAACAAATTTAATGGGAAACCTCCCAAGTGATACTACTAAGAGTACAACAAGGAATACAGCTCAGCAAATTAATGTGAAATCCTCATCCAGTTTTTCAAGACAGTTACAGAAACCTAATGTTGTCTGTTTCAAGTGTGGAAGAGTAGGACACTACAGTCAAGAGTGTTACCGGAATCAACAGCAGTCAAAACCAGTTAGTCAAGTTGTGAAACAAACTACGAAGAGCAGTGTGGGAAAGAATCAGACTCCAGAGAAGAATGAACTAAACAAGCTGAATGTTTAGCAACCAGTGGAAATGTTACCTCAAGCAGTGAGTGGTTAAGCAGTGTGGAGGCTTTTAAGCCATATATCTATGAGGTATGCTGTCAACTCAAGAAGGAAGTATGCAGGTACCAGTCAAGATATTACGTGATACAGGGAGTAACCATAGTGTGGTAGTACGTGGTTCTCACCCTCAGTTGGAGAAGAGTCTCACAGGAGATTCAGTTATTTTGAAGGGTATAGGAGGAGAGGAAGTAACTCCTATATGCCGCTTACACCTGTCATGTGAATTGGTGACAGGGAATGTTGATTTTGCTGTAAAGGACTCACTGGCTGTGGAAGGTATACATGTTCTGTTGGAATGAAGTTGTTGGTGTGCCATTTATTCCTTGTCCTGTAGTGACAGACAAACCATTGAGGATTAGTCCTACAGAAGAGTTGAGAAGAATAACCCCCACCTGTTTCCTAGTTGTGTAACTACCAGAAGTATGAAGAGGACTACGACTGTAAGTGAAGAAACTGAGGATTTACACCACCCAAGAAGGATCAAGTGAAGGATCTTTGTGCTTAGAAGAATTATTCCAGGGAAGTGAAGTTTCCATAGTGCTGACCAGGAAGAGATTTCCCAAGAAGATGAAGAAGACGACGACGAAGAAGAAGAACCTGATGTTCCTGAAGAGACTCCGAGTAGTCAAAGTGTTGCTGAAGACAGTAGTGAAACTACAGTAGCTGAGTTAGCAGATATTGAGAATTCAACCTTTGAAGTTGGTCAAGTGACAAGAGAGAGCTGATGGACTTGCAGAAGAAGGATGCATCGTTAACTGATTTGTTCTTCAGAGTCGTTGATCGAGAAGAGATGAAACAAACTCCTACCTGTTACTATCTGAAGGAAGGTTTGCTGATGAGGAAGTATAGACCTACAGATATACCAGGAGATGCTGTATGGGGGGAATATCATCAAATTTTGATTCCATATTCATTGAGAAAGCAAGTGGTTGCAGTAGCTCATGAGTCTGGACATATGGGAATCAGGAAGACTGTGGAGAAGATCATGAAATATTTTTTCTGGCCTGGACTTCACAGAGATGTTAGCAGGTTCTGTCGTGAGTGTCATACCTGCCAGATAGCTGGAAAACCGAATGAAACCATCAAGAAAGCCCCCCCTACAACCTATAGAAGTTAGAGGAGAACCCTTTAGCAAAGTGATTCTAGATATGGTTGGACCATTGCCGAGACAAGAAAGGAAATGAGTATTTGTTGACATTAATGTGTCCAGTGACAAGGTATCCAGAAGCAATCCCTGTTAGAAACATATCTGCCAAGATAGTTTGCTGAGAAACTTGTGGAGTTTTTCTCAAAGTTTGGTATACCAGAAATAGTACAAAGTGACAGAGGAACGACTTTACTTCAAAGTTATTCCAGGATGTGATGAATTTGTTAGGAGTGAAACAACAGTATCCACTGCCTATCATCCAGAAACTCAAGGTGCCTTGGAAAAAGGTTCCCACCAGACATTGAAAAGTATGCTGACAAAGTAGTTGTTCCTTGAGTCAGGTAGAGAATGGGATGTTGGTTTACCATTAATGTTGTTTGAAGTTAGGAATGCTTATCAAGAAAGTATGGGATGTTCACCTAATGAGATGATTTTTGGAAGAGAAGTGAGAGGACCGTTGAAGATTCTTGCCAAAAATGGAAGAAAATCAGAGGAAAGCCAAGCAGAGTATGTGAAGAACTTAAGAAGAGGTTGAAAAGAGATTAGAAAATTCTCTTTAGAAAACTTGAAAGATGACGTCAAGAGAAATGAAAAGGAGATTTGATGCTAAGGCTAAGCTAAGAAGTTTTAGTGTGTTGGTCAACAAGTGTTAGTGTTCTTACCTGTCAGAGATTTCCCCTCACTAATAAATTTCAAGGTCCTTACAAGATAATTCAGAAGTTAAGTGATAGAAACTTAGTGATTGAAACACCAGAAAGAAGAAGAAGACAAAGGAAGATACATGTGAACCTCTTGAAACCTTATTTCTCAGAAACTAAAAACTCACTGTGTCAGTAACCCAGACAACTTATCTACAAGACGATGATGGCTACGAATTGGGAGCTGCAAGCAAGATGAATAATTCTTCAATTTTGGAAAATTTGGAGGATAAACTGAAACATCTGAGTGTTGAACAAGGTGAAGACTTAAGTGACGTAATTAGAAGTTTTCCAGAAATTTTTTCAGATGTGCCTAGACGTACTGATCTGACCAAGCATGAAATCAAGATTCAAGAAGATGGAAAACCTTTCAAGCAAAGAGCCTATCGCTTATCACCGTATCATCGAGATGTTTTGAAGAAGGAAGTTGAGTATTTGCTGCAACATGGATTAGCAGAACCCCCAGTTCAAGTCACTTTAGTTCTCCATGTGTTAGTGAAGAAACCAGATGGTTCATTTAGGATGTGTAACTGATTATAGGAAGCTGAATTCTATCAGTGTGGCTGATAATATCCTTTGCCTCTTATAGATCAGTTACTTGATAATATTGGGCAGGCCAAGTTTGTTTCCAAGATAGACTTGTTGAAAGGATATTATCAAATTCCCTTAGATGAGATGCGAAGCTGCTGTCAGCTTTTATTACTCCTTTTGGACTATATCAGTATACTGTTCTGCCGTTTGGTCTGATGAATGCACCCGCACATTTCAACGAGAGATGGATCAACTGTTAGGATCAATAGAAGGAGTAGGTGTATACCTAGATGACATCGTATTTACTCTACAACGTGGGAAGAACATCTGAAGATTCTGAAGAAAGTTTCAAGAAACTACAAAAGAAGCAGGATTAACAGTCAACCTAGAGAAGAGTGAGTTTGGAAAGGCAACTGTACAGTATCTTGGGTTTTGAAGTTGGGAAAGGCCTTCTTGCTCCAGTAAATGCTAATGTAGAAGGTATCCGTAAGGCTACCCCACCTACTACCAGGGGCAAACAGTACAGAGATTTTTGGGGATGGCTGGTTTCTATCGTCGTTTTTGCCCAAATTTCTCAGCCGTAGTAGCTCCCTTGACAGACTTGACTAGTCCCAAGCTAAGTTTATTTGGACTCCAGAGTGTCAGAATCCTTTGAGAAGGTAAAAGCCATTTTAACTTCAAGCCAGTACTTCAAGCTCCAGACTTCGACAAGAAATTTGTGATACAAGTTGATGCGTCAGACTGTGGTGTTGGAGCTGTTCTACTTCAAGAAGATGAAAATAATATCTACCATCCTGTATGCTTCATGTCTACAAATTGGAAAAAAACATCAGAAAGTATACTCGACAATCGAGAAGGAAACTTTAGCCTTAATCACCGCATTGAAAAAATTTGAAGTGTATGTGAATAGACCTAGGAATGAAGAAATTGTAGTGTTTTCTGATCACAATCCACTGTCATTTATCCAGAAAATGAAAAACCATAATCAAAGACTGACCAGGTGGTCTTTGTGCCTGCAACAGTATGACTTAAGAGTGCAGCACATTAGTGGCAAAAACAATGTAGTTGCTGATTATTTATCTCGTTGCGAATCGTTGGATTCAACACCGTGATAAAAATCTTCTGGGGGGAGGTATATTATATATTGCTACTTTCAAAATGCATGTTTTCCCCTCTTTGAAATGTCTTGTAGATTGTGTAACATTTTTTCAGATTCCTAGATAACTTAGAATAGGATGTTTTAAAATGTGTGTTCAGATTTCGCATTAACGTCATGTAAAAAAATATATATATAATGTAAAGAGAGAGATCCTTGTCTTTTCAAAGCTGCAAATGTTTAACTTTTATGTCAGCACTTTGAAATTAGAGTCTGCGAGATCCGTTTGCGTCCCTGCTCTGTCAGCGCGTTTGATAATGAGCTCGACTCTTTTTTACAGTGGTCAATCAAAAACATGTCAATTTCTTAATTATCGTTTTAACCCCCTCCTTTCAATCAGGGTACGTATCTGTTGAGCAGTCTTGTCTTGTACGCGTATATCTTTGTCAAGTCCCACGTGGATGTTGCACATTGTGTGTGTAAGATTGCGTCAGATTTTCAGAACTTTCGAGAAGCTTTCGTGCCTAGAACGTTTTGAGACATCTGCTCTGTCATTTCCATAAAGGAAGAGATTTTCATTCGATCTTAAGACCTCGAGGCAGTTAGATCTCCCTCTCTCTCTCTCGCTCTCTCTCTCTCTCTCACTCGACATCGAGATTAAATTAACGTAACGTAAATTTGGTCACTCATATTGTGAGAATTGTATATTTGATATTTCTTAGAATTTATTTAGTTTATTTAATTTCTTTTGTGGAATCTGAACAAACATTTCGTAACGGCGCCTTGTTTTTTGTGAAAGTGTAATTTACAAGAGAAGAAAAGAAGTTGGTATACCAAAAAAGGTAAAGTGTGTTATATTTTTAGTTGCAACTAATAATTGTTAGGAACAGTGAACAACTAATAATGGATAGGGAGTGTGTTTAACTAATAATTGATAGGAACTGTTGTCTGTTAAGAAGGTTTGGTAAAAACTGTTGGTTACAGTGTTATGAAAAAGATTTACACTTTTACACATTGCTGATATTTTTTGTGTTTGTGTCTGTTCCATTGTTTGTGCACTTATTCATTTTCTTATTGAAGTGTGTCTTTTTGTTTTATATTTTCATTTACATTCACAATTTAATTGACTAGTTATTTTCATTGCTTTATCATTGCACATTTAATTAAATTTAACACTTGTGAATTTATTTGCATTTACTTAGAATTCTTTTCAAGTTTTATTGTTGTTTAGCACTTGTAAATTAATTTCAAATTTTCAATTTTATTGCCTAACAAGTTTTGAATTTTGATTGAATTAATTTCTTGAATTTTGTGATAAATTAATTTTGATTTAATTTTACTTAATTTGATTCAAGAATTAATTAAACTTTACTTTGTTTTCAAGTAACAGTAATTTTCCCTGATATTGTGAATTTCACTTCTAAATTTTGAATTTAATAATAAATTTTTGTATTTAAAATTTTTATAAGTGTTTTCTTTATCTTACACCAGTATAAATAATATATTAATTATGACTATATTTATGATAGGTAGAGACATGAGAGTGGTAATTGATTTGCTTTTCCTTCAATTTAATTGAAGTGACTTAGAACCATGGAAAGTACTTAGACCTTCTGAAATCAGGGAAATACTTAGAGTTTGAAAAGTTGTTGAAGGATGTGATGCCCTTTGATTATTTAATTACTTACAAGATTACCTCACACCGTTTTGATGAACTTAAGTTCTGATTTTCTGCAATACTGATAAGTGTTAAGGGATCACTGTTGCCTTTAGTGTATTCAGTCGTTTAAACGTGTTATGAGGGTTCAGGTGTTTGGCTTTTGGTGAGGTAATAATTGATGCAAGGTAACCAGATACTTGGCACTTCGTAACAATATATACATGTACACATATACACACACATTATATATATATATATATATATATATATATATATATATATATATATATATATATATATATATATATATATGGGAGTGATGCAAGAACTGGGTGCGAGACTTGGCATCAGAGCAAAGAGACCAGATGCTCTGGCAGAACTATATCTGATGCAGGAGATGCGATGTCTGAATGTCCCAGCTTAGGTTTTCAGTATGATGGGTAACCCAACCAAGGCATACTGTGTTCTTTTAGCATTTATCAAAGACTTGACACTAATTGTAAGACTTCAGTCAAAATAGCCTGTTCGTGGAAATTTATGCTTTATGATTTTTGTTTTAATTTAATGGCAAAACTCGGTAGTGCAATTCTTACGCCATGCTCCTAAGCCTCCTTAGCATTTTTAATGTGAAAATCGTTCTAAAATCTGTCTTGAATTTACAGCTACCTTGATATTTTCTGTTCTTTATGTATGCTTTAACATTCATTCCCACTGGGCTAGGACTAAACACACCGCTCATGGTAGTGATTTTGGTATTCAAGTATATATTTATCTGCATATTTATAGAAAAACTGTTCCTGAAAGATCAGCAGTGATTTATTTTCATAAATTTACTAAATTATAACGTAACTTTTGCCATGAAAAAGTCTTTAGAATATAGTTTTAAGTAGTAGTGAAGAATTTATATCGACCGTGTAAAATAACATGAATCCAAATATGTTTGAAGATTAAACTGGTATGAGAAATACTTCCAGGACGAGAACATCCTTAATGTGAATGCCACGCCCGCTACGCTTCAGTGTAATATGCGAGAGGTACTCAAAATAGGAGTAGTATATAAAACAAACCTCCAGGAGACAATGAATAGAGCAGCAAAGATTTAAACACATTTATTATTATAATCACAACAGTGTCTCAATAATGTTACCATTGAAAAATTAATGATGCCACCCAGATGCGGTGTCCATGGCACTCGACTCCATGTCCCCTCGTCTTGAATCTCTCACAATCTATCCCAAAAAAATTTACTACCATAAATATAACGAGACATATATCTATATGTAGGATATATATAGGATATATATATATATATATATCTATATACATATATATATATATATATATATATATATTATATATATATATATATATATATATCTATACACACAACCAAATCAATACAGACTCCGACCACAAAACTCCTAGAAACTAAATTTCTGATAAATCAATCTTTATGTATTAAACCCTAATAAGAATATGCAGTCATGAAATACACTAGAATGATGTATGAAAAGATCTCTAACAATTCAATAATGGAAGTAAAATACATATACACAAGTTACGAGATTTAATTTGAGGACTAGTGATAAGGACGTCAAGAAAAATTACTTTAACAACTCAATTGATGTGCCAACAAAAAATGAGACCAACCGCAAAGTAATGAAACGTCTTAAAGTCTGAAGAGTTCCCCGTCGATAATAGATCTTCATGCCGACCAGAGCTGTAGAGTACTGGGAATAGCTGCTGAAGGACGGAGAACCATGCCGCTCCGTGGTTCAGAAATGTAGACTAAATTCTTATCCTTCCATTGTTAGCAGAGAATACAATACATAACAAAAGTATCTGTAAAGTTTCTCAATAGTTCCCAGCATTAAACACAAGCCGTGGTAAGGAGAGTGGTGAGCTGTTGGTGGGTGGGAAACAATTGCCGATTTTAACAAATAAACCTCGAAGAAAATTCAGTTTACTTTACTCGAAGTTCTTGAATGATTAAATAAATAGTCGTTAAACGACGAAACTAGCGGGGAAGTTAAATCTCAAATTGTTAGCACACAATTGCTTCGTTACCAATGATGACTACGTGCTTAAAAGAATCAATGACGAAGAGATCTTTTTAAATAAAGAAAAAATGTATATAAGAAAACTTTTAAAATATAATACCTTATTTTCTACAAGAGGTTTTATATTCACCTGAAGTTCAAGTAGGTATGTAACTATTTTTGGTTCATACATTCACTCATTTTAATTTCATATTAAATTATATTTTTTGTTGGCCACATTTTCGTTATTATTTATTACAGTTTTTCTCAATTTTGGAGTAATATAAAAAGGTATGCTAAAACTATATTTAAGGTCCTGATTTTAAGAAAGCATCAACTTTAGCCCCAAAAATTGGATATTCACATTTTATTTGTATTGAAAGCCTCAGTAATAAATTGCCAGATAAGCTAACCTTTCTGTTATAAAAATTCTATAGTAGTATTTACGAAAACAATACATTTTGATAAATAAGCTCACCTTTCTGTTATAAAAATAATCTATATTAGTATTTGCGGAAACCGTATATTTTGCTAAATAGTGACGTTTTATCAAAACAGATTAATGGATAAATCCATGTAATAAAAAATTGATATTTAGAGGATCATGCATTTTGGTGTTGGTAATTAGTCGATAAGAGTAATCAATTGATAATAGAGAGCTACTGGATATTTTCAGCCCGTCACTGCTGTCGAACACTTTTCATTAGCTACGCTAACATTTGATGACAATCTTTTATTCTATTAATTGATACGAGCTACTTAAATTATTAAGCTCTGAATATCACTCTTCTATTGTCCTCCCTGCAACGGACCCACCACTTTCCCTCATTTTACCAGTGTAGTACCTTCTTACAATACGATTTAATTGTGAAATTATCTAAATTTTGGACACAATGAATGACCTCCCTCTCTCTCTCTCTCTCTCTTCTCTCTCTCTCTTACACACGCACATATTCATGTTCACTCTCTCTTCAGTTATTCTTATTATCTCCCCTCCTTCACTTTTATTCGATCCTCATGAAAGTCCACCAGTTTTACTCTTTAAGCCATTTCTTTCTTCCTCGTCTCTCCCTTTTTCGGATACTCATCGCCCCATCTTCCTAGGATTACTGGCCCCTTCCTTATTACCTGCTGCTGTTCATCCATTCAAGAACCTTCATCTGGAAAAAGATCGTCAACTCTCTCTCTCTCTCTCTCTCTCTCTCTCTCTCTCTCTCTCTCTCTATTCTTTTCTCTTTTTCACCAGCTTTAGCTGCTAAAATGTCCCTCTCATCATCCGACTCTTCAAGATCAGCATTTTTCCAAAAGCTCCTTCAGGACACTGGACTTTTTAATCCCAGCCAAAGGAGGTTAAAAAATAATGTTGAATTCTCTGTACTTTCTTTTGACGTTTTGACTCTGGATTTCAATTGTACTGAAACTTGTACTTTTATTATATAGTTCGGTTTTTTTTTCTCCCCTATGAGGGGAAGACTTATCCTTGCTGTGCATGTGTAGCGTGTGCATGTGCGCGCGCTCTCACAGTGAGAGCTGCTATCGATGCAGTTATCCTATTTACAAATACAGCAATCATGTCGATATAAATGCTCCTTGTCAAAATAATCTTTTTTTATTTTATCTTCCTCCTCTCTCTTCAACCTCCTCCTCCTCCTTCTCTTCTTGTATATTAAAATTGAAAAATATTTTATAAGTCAGTTGTTGATAACCGGGTAAAAAAAAAAAAAGAACTTTAGAAAGAAAATGATGGTAGAAGATTAGTCAGGCAGCCTGGCATACAGTCCCAAATGTCCTACTGACAACCTAATTGTACAAAATGAGGTCCTATTATTTTACATGTCGGCAAATCTATAAGACAGAAAACTCTTGACGACCAATCTTCTCTATTCTATACCAATAATTACGAGCCATTTCGAAACACTGATCTAGATAATAACTCTACCATAATACCTTATACTTTTATATCGATCAAAGGCTCAGGTGAAATAAAATTCACTGTACAACTGCGTCATGCAAATTATTTTCTAGAATTCAATTTGAGGTTTTATGACACAGTAGCTGTATTAAATATAGCATTGCAATTTCGTTGACATGAAGACCAAATTGAAGCTTGATTCAGCTGGGCCGAGATATCAATATTGTTATTTCCAGTTCAATTTGTATTGCTATCTTAGAACGTAAGGTGTTATTTTGCCGGCACTACTATGGGTTTCACAGGCAGTGCAAGCACGTTTTTGGAGAGAGAGAGAGAGAGAGAGAGAGAGAGAGGGAGCATTGTGTACATACAATGGCGAAGGCTGGAGAAAACTTCGGATTGAGCTTCTTATGTTCCATAAGGACTGGAAGTTTTATAAAGGAGAGAAAGGGAGAAATACGAAGGAACAAAAGCTCTCAAGTTTGGATTACAAGATGATCAGAGTTATGCCGAGTTGAGATGAATAAGAGAGAGAGAGAGAGAGAAAAAAAAAGTAATAGGAATTTGTTTGCTTTGTTTAATCAGTCTTAAAATAGTTTATAAAGTTGTGGAACCTTTCCGCCTTCTGATCAGCGAAAGGCGCTCACCTAAGGTGATATGCATAGCATTATATATAGTCCTCCGTTGCCCATAATGAAGCTTAACTCGATCTGAGAGTCATGTTTGGGGTTTCGTAGTCAGGAATAAAGATTGGTTCAAGCTGTCATTTGCCATATTTTTTGGACAATTTGTCACTTTATCCTGAAAATGGAGTAGATATACTGCCAATTAAAATCAAAGACAAATTCATTCATTCATTCATTCATTCATTCATTCATTCACTTCTTCATTCATTCATTCATTCATCCATTCATTCCCAGTTACAATGAAAAAAAGTCGACTGAGAGTAGAACCAACAAGTAGGTTATGGAAGTCAGCGCTATAACACCAAATCACCCTGACTATGTAAATAGATAAATAAATCGATAGATAGATAGATTACATAGATAGATAGATAGATAATCTATATTCGCATTCCGCATACCCTTAACATGAAAAAGTAAATAAAAAAAACAGGACTCGGCCTATGGTCATTCATTCTTCTGAATGTGTTATCTTCTGAAGAGAATTGGTCATGTAAACTCCTCCAGTAATCATTTTTTTTCTGTCGGTTTACAGGCGGCAAATTCCAGAGAAGCATACTAGTATTCCATCAGCCTCGGTTTTTTTTTTTTTTTTTTTTGCCATGTCCCTAAGTTAGGATAGGTTAGGTTAGGTTAAGTTTGGTTTGGTTGGGTTAGGGTAGGTTAGTTTGGAAAATCCATCCAGCAGTATATCGGGTTTGGGAAACGTAATGAGATTATTTCCAAGGAGATGTTATAGTTACTTTTTAGGGCATGGCGTCCGGCTCTTTCAGGGAAGGTTCGGTACTCGGGTGCAGTTCCAGGCGTAGCTATAGTTCGCTCCATGAGAGCCTAAATGGCAACTGAAGTTTATTTACTTTTTAGTCTTTCCTGTATCGTTATTTTCCCTCGAACGAATCCAACTTACATTCAACTGTCATTTAATACGGAGTGAGATCAATAATGTCCGAGAGTCGAATTTCCTTTCTTTCCGTGACTGACAATATAAGGAAGAAGAACGCTAAAGATATTGAAATATCTTGAAGATATTGCTAACAAATACAAATCATTTGAGAGACGATATAAAGAAGGAGAACGCAAAAGATAGTGAAATATACTAAAGACACTGCTAACAAATACAAATCATTTCAGAGACTCACATAGTAATGGATTTACCATGTGTAAACGGAGGCGATAAAAACAAAAGTGAACCAGTAATATATAACTTAGTTGGCTAATAAAAAAAAAAACCAGGTTGAGGCGCTTACTAACTCAATTAGGCAATGCAAAAATATAGAAATATGGGCGATAATAAAAATCTGAATGACAATGGGGTATGAAAAATCAGGTAAATTAAATGAAGAGATTTCTGCTTGCTTCTCGACAGACTAGACAGAAAAAATATCTCAATAATGCTGACGTTTGCTGGGAGACACAAATTAAATTCTTTAGAAAATGGTGACAGGATATAAAAAGAGGAATTTTTATGCAAATGAAATCACGCCACTGGGTTTGTTGCCTCCGGCGGCAGATTATCAAATCAGAATGTAAAACTCAATTGGCGCTGGAATATTTTTGACGATGCCTTTTTCTTCTAAAAGACATACAAATGCAGAGTTTCAGGAATCCAACAACATAATGGTACTAGGTGGCTTATAAGCACTTTCAAGCAGCAGAGAAACAGAAGGGGCAACTATTAATTACAGAAATTTGCCTAAGGAATGGAATAGTGTTAGTGTCGTGGTATGCCACTCAGATGTTGCGGGTTAGCGTCTCTCCCAGGACCATGAAAAATCACTGGCTCTGTATCAGGCTATTAAGGTTGAAGATGTTTCCTGCATCTTGTAACTGACGGGTCTTTTGTGCAGCTGAATGAAGCTGTTAAGATTGAAAATGTTTCTTACAAAGATTGTAACTGTCGGGTCTTTTGTGCAGTTGAATGAAGCTATTAAGGTTGAAGATGTTTTAAAGTCTATTTCTTAAAGTCAGTCAACAAAAATTGCCAAATTAACCTTTACCGACAACTAACTTCTCTATACAAAACCACTTGAGGGCCTAAATTTACACAGAGAGACAAACTAGAAAACTAAAGCCCCAGAAAACCAATACACCAAGAAACCAAAATTCCATCTGCCCAAGTTCCCAGTTGGTAAGACTCTGGAGTGCCATTATCACAAACAATTAATTATCCATTTTTATAGATGCATAAGAATGCTACATAAGATTTTACTTGGAAATAGGAAACGAAACGAAAATCAATTCATTTTATACATAAAAAAGCCATAATATGTAATCTGAAGTGAAATGAATTACATCAATTAGAATCACCACTGGGTCTGAACACTAGACATCATACTATAATGGGCGTAATGTCTGTCTGTCTGTCTGTCATTCAATCATGGCCAAACGGCTGGTCAGATGGGCATGAAACTAGGCAGGGTTATGGTGGGAACCCCTAAGATGGTTTGTAATGGGATTTCATCCAACCTACCCCCCTCCTTTGTAGGGGGTGGGGGTGAGAAGGGATTCCCTGAAACGGAGCTGTTTCTGGCCGTGAAACGAGGCTGGTTATTCCCGTAGACTTAGTTACTTTACGATTTTCATACATAATTTCTGTACAACTTCCCCAGAGAAAGTCGTGAATATTTCAGCTCGGACACAATAGAAGATGAAAATTATCATCAATATCCGCAAGATTTTTTGAATAACCTTGCAGACAATATTATATGTTCAGAGTTAATAAATGTAGCACATGATGAAATACTTGGGGTAACAGGAATGGCAAAATAATTAAATATATTCAGGTAGAAGCATGCTCTCTGTGTGCAAGAGAGTCAGAATATATTATAAATTACAAATAAACTAGAGAAAATCATTGTAACATATTATCTCCAGCAAACTGAAAGGGGTCTTCGTCAGATCCATGAAATACTGATCAAATAGAATTTTATAAACAACAATCATTGCAATACCTATTTTCAGTTGCTCATGCACTGAAGGATAGTAAACTTGCTTTTCACTGCCAGGTCGAGACTCGAGATAAACCACACTTCCTTTACAATAACCTCAACAGATGATGAAAGGATACTGCGTTGCCATGTCCCAGTTCGGAGAAGCACATCTTTCGATGCCAGACTTGGAGACGTGTCGCCAGAGCAGACTTACAGACCATTTCTAGTCGGCAGCTGAACTGTTTATGCTTCTTGTGGAGGACGAAATATCAAGTTTTAAATCGTGAATGCCAAGTAAAGGATTGGGTGCAGCATTTTCCACCGGGAACATGATTCGCTGTTCTCAACTGTCAGGAAAATTTCGACAAGATTTCTTTTCTAAACATATCAGTAACGATCTAGATTTATTTTCATGGGTAATTCACTTACCATTGTCATGAACGTGATGCTAGTGTTTTCGATATAATACATGTCAAGTTCCGGAGGTTTTTTTCAATAACAAATATCGCAAAGACCTTGAAGCATTGCAAGGCATATGTAAATAATACAATAACACTGTTTCAATTTCACAATCTCATTTTAAAAGAATAATCTGCAATCAAACATTTCAGTATTTTTATCTTAAGGAACACTCAACACAGATAAAATTTCATAGTGAAAATCTAAACTGGAAGCTTTCATATTTCAGACTAAATTTCACGCTAAAGGATTTCTATTACAAGACGCATTCCCTCTTCTCTGTTACGTAAAGCATAGATAATGACTTAATAATAACTCTTGCGAAAAGTTTAAAATAAACCGACGCTAAACATGCTGTCTGAAACCTGCGTAGCCGGAAGTATCATTCCTTGAAATTCTCCAATAACGGCAACGAAAGGAACACGTGATTTGGCAAACCTACGGCGTGAATATTGCCAGCGGACGAATAACATAACCGTCAAATAACCCGGCCGGGGAGAGAGGGAAAAATAATTTTCCCCGAAATGATTTGCATTTCTTAAACTCGGGCACAAATTGGGTTCCTATAAAGGATTTCCATACAGAATGGGAAAGCAATAATAGCTCACCGGATTCATTCAGAATTTGATGGTATAATGCCAATTTCCTCTCCAATGAGTCTTCGGGATATTTCTGGGGGTGGGGGCGGGGGTGGAGGGGGGGGGAAGGCAGAAATGTGATTTGGTACGAGAGGAGAATGCCCTGCATTGAAAGAGGCCGAGGGAGGGAAATATTTGTCTTATTTCATTATTCGAGGAAATAATTTTTGGTTACTTGCAAGGAAGGAAATGTGAAAAGAGGTAAGAACTTGTCACCATATTAATCATTAATGGAATCCATGATTTAAGTGACTGGAAAAGATTATATATATATATATATATATATATATATATATATATATATATATATATATATATATATATATATATGTGTGTGCGTGTGTGTGTGTGTGTGTGTACAGGAGGATCCACAATAACATAAAGTAGGTTTACATCTACGCATTTTTGTATTGCGGGCTGTTACGGCGTGGGACCGCAAGAAACCGCCACAAAATTGACGCGGTGGGGAGAAAAAAATGACCGTTATTGGGCGGCGTGGCGCGGACCCATGCGATGTGTTACGGGCATGCTACGGCGTGTTGTTGTAGTGTCTAGCGGAGTGTTACGGCTTTGGTGCGGTTTTATGGCGGTTGTTGCTATGCCAGGGCACGCGCTATTGCGCCTTTGTTACTCTGTGTAGAGGTGTGTTACGGGTAGGTTGTGGTGTTGTTGCGGAGTAATAATAACATAATTCATAATAAGGGGGCAAATGAGAAGCAAATAATGGACATAACAAAAATACTTAACCTAAACAAACGTGTAAAGCATAGAAAGTAAGAAAATGAACATGAAACGCATAGAATGTAAGAAAATGAACATGAAAAGCACAGACTGTGAGAAAATGAACATGAAAAGTATAGAATGTAAGAAAATGAAATTGGGACTTGGTTTATACCATAACATTTTCAACTGCAGTTATTATATGTTATCAACTGAGGTCAATATGTCTTTAGTCTGTTACTGATTTTTCATTGTTCCCCTGTTAATAACTATGTCCAGTCAATGTTAATTATTGTTTCATTATCATATTTGTATGTGTTCAAGTTCATTTGATCATGTTCTCAATATTATATTATGGTTCTTTACCTTGTATGTTATTATATCATTTGATGGCCATATTTATTTCATGTTACATTTCATTTTATAGTTCAAGTTATTTTCCGAGTTCTATTTACTTCATAATTCATATATCATATTTCATGTTAGATTTCCTGTTATATTTCTTCATGTTATTATTCTTTATGGCCATGCTTTTTCATTTTTCAATTTCATTTCACCAAATCATACCATCATATATATTATCATGACATATAAATTAAGCATCAATAAAGAAAATGTAAATGCAAATCAGTATTTCAATATATTTATTTCAAAAAGAAACATTATGAATGATATAAAATGTACAAAATCATTTAATATTAAGAAAATAAAAAAAATCATTTATTATTAAAAAAAATAAAATTCTATTTATTTAAATATTGTCTACAGGCTGTCAGAGCGCGAATGATGCCTCCGTTGTCTGTCTGGCCTCTTTTATCCTCCCCAGAATGCGCGGCAACCTTCCATCCAATCGCCCTATGTTTTGTCAAAATGAAGAGGTGGTTGTGGAATTATTGATATTCAGTGTAAAGCGAA
This sequence comes from Macrobrachium nipponense, assembly GCF_015104395.2. Taxonomy (NCBI): domain Eukaryota; kingdom Metazoa; phylum Arthropoda; class Malacostraca; order Decapoda; family Palaemonidae; genus Macrobrachium; species Macrobrachium nipponense. The sequence goes on along the minus strand of NC_061100.1, from coordinate 130,000,585 downwards.
GTCAATCATGTCTAGTACATTTCTAAAATGTTTAAAAGATCATTGTTTTGGTTACCAAATGATTATTTATTTTTGTAAAGTCAGAGCAACCTACCTTATAGAAAATTAATACCAACATCAGGATTGCACTATTTTTACACCTAGTTTTTATGAAAGTATGATAAATATATTACGAAGTGCTAAAAGATGATCTCATATCCACAGATAAAAACGAAAGTGGGATATGAACATTTAATGAAAAACAGTGAATATGTTCCAAATATTGAAAAATTGTATCCTCTATTCAACTGGAAACTAATTTGGGAACATGTAAATAATAAGTATATAGAAAATAAAAGTAGCGAAATTTTGTTTAAGTATGTTCATGAAGTTTTAAGTACAAATGATAGGCTAGCCATGATGAAAATAAAAGATGTTAAGGAATGCGGTTGTGGATACATAGAAACTAATATGCATATGGTATATTTCTGTCCTTTGGTTAAGAATTTGTTGTCCTGGGTATTCGAAGTGCTTAGAAAATGTTGTAAATTAAAAACTAATTCCAGGTTAAGGATTTTGAAGCAAACTCAAAAAGGGATGAAAATACAGCAATGGTAATAATAGTAGATTTTATTTCAAGTATATGGATGGTAAGATATTTGGGAATAAGTACTGACCAGCAAATTATTAAATGTATAAAGAATAGATTGTTAAATACATTTAATGTAAATATTATAGGATTTAAGTCTAATGTTAACAAACTTTTCACGAATCAGTATGTTTTTAATTTAAAAACATATTTAGAAAAATAATAAATTGTAATATTTTTATATCATACATAGATCTTAAAATGTTTATACAAAATTGTAAAATATAATTTTGTAAAGTATTATTTCTTAATAAAAGAAAAAAAAGTATTGAGGTTCACCAAAAAAAAAAAAAAATCTACCTAGGGAGACGCCGTAACACGCCGCACGCCCCGCAACATGTGCGCACTATTTATTAATTGTGTATGAAGGCGCCGTAGGCACCGCACGGGCACCACACGGCGCCGTAACATCACACCGTAACACTCCCTCGTGGGTGGTACGATGTCGCACCACATCGCATCACGTGCGGGCCGCGCCACACCGCTTACAGCTTCGTGCAACTTCATTAACCCGCCAGACGCCACGCAGAAATTTGAAATGATTTAAAATCCGGGTGGCGTCGTGCGACTTTAACAGTCATCGCCAACACCCGCCAGCGAGGTGGCGCGCTTATGGTGCGTTTATAGTGCGGTTTCATGCGGTTTCTTGCGGTCCCACGCCGTAACCGACTGCACCACAAAAGTGCGTAGGTGTAAACCAGTCTATACTTGAACATCAAAGTGAAATGTATCTGCAAATATATATATATATAAATATATATATATATATATATATATATATATATATATATATATATATGATATATATATATATATATGATATATATATATAGTATATATATATAGTATATATATATATATATATATATATATATATATATATTATATAAGTTGATTTCAACACTAATCTACTAGGTTCATTTATCATAACCATGTTAAAAGAGGGAGATATATTCATGTGCTATTAGAAATTTAGATCAGTAACATGAAAATATCTTCGTGTTATATCTAAAACTGAGAACATTTAAGACTTCCCCCTTCGAAATTTGACTAAAACGTAAGAACCCAGTTGGTCAACCATAACTCCAAAGGTAGCAGGTTCTTTACCTTACCAGATTTGCTACTCGGGCCCCTTTCATTCTTATTCTTGAGTGTTATATGGATTCGGTTATCCTGATGGAAATGACGCCAGATTGTTAGCTACATCACGTACTCTCTCTGTCAGTGTTTGCTTCTTAAAGTTTTCTAATGTTCCTATCTAATGAGGGTTTTGTTAATGATACCGGTAGCATCTATTGCTAATTGCTCTCTCTCTCTCTCTCTCTCTCTCTCTCTCTCTCTCTCTCTCTCTAGAACCCACGTCAGTTTTTTTAGTTTTCTGTCCGTCCGCACTTTTTTCCTGCCGCAGTTTATCTGCCGCCCTCAGATCTTCAAAACTACTGAGGCCAGAGGACTGCAAATTGGTATGTTGGGCATCTACCCTTCAATCATCAAATATACCAAATTTCAGTCCTCTAGCCCCAATATTTTTTTTTTTATTTTACTTAAGGTTAAAGATTGCCATGATCTTGCGTCTGGCAACGCTATAGGGCAAGACACCACCGGGCCGTGGCTGAAAGTTCATAGGCTGCAGCTCATACATTATACGCTGTGCAGAAAAATCGATTGCGCCGATAATTTTCAACTTGGTTTTTTTTTTTTTTTGGTAACTTGTCATGTATAGAAATAAACTTCGGATAATTTTCGACTTGTTTTTATAACTTGTCATGCATAAATATATATAGAGAAAATTAACTTGGACTGAAGAAAGGCATAATTACGCGTTACATAACATTTGCAACAGAAACCTAACTCAGTGTTCACCTCGTAGTTAAGAAAGTGGCTCGTTGGCTTCATGAAGTTAAAGAGTAGCGTCTGTTGGTGGGCCGGAAATAGGACGTAGTCAGTGAGGCTGCCCCTGATCCTCCTCCTGTCCTCCAGGGGCAGAGACTCCGGCGGAAACCACCACCAGGAATCTGTCGTGGTCGAGAAATCTGAGTAGCGTTCGCAGACTAGTGACGGGAAGCTTTGCTTTCTGCAGGAATTTCTTTAACTTAGGAGGCCGTTGAACCTATGATTTGTGTGATACGACTTTCTATGAAGTTTATGAAATGTCACTGACCCTCTTTATGAAAACTAGGTACCTACTTCATGTCCGCGAGTTTACTTTATTCTAACACTCAGTCGCTGACCTGTCTAGACATGCCAGTCTTCAGTGACCGTTTGAATTTCATGTTCTCGAAGTCACTTAATAATAATAATACAACGAAGGGAGAATCTATAAGAACACTTCCTCACTTGGGTCGAGGAAAGTTGTGCTAGAATGCTTCGGATGGAGAAGGAATGAAAGAGACGCGGACAGGAATATGGCTTTTTTCCTTACTCGGGGAGTAAGCCTTCAAACTATTTTGTTGTTGTTCTGGCAGTTCTTCTTCTTAGGGGGTAGGAAAGGTCTATGAAGAGCCTAAAATTGTCTGAAAAAAGGTGTTTCACGTTGAGGTAAAGATACAGGAATTTTAGGATAGGATATTTCTGACTTATCTATTTGAATGGAAATGTAAGAAGACAAAATTTAATAATAATGTGAATGTTAAACAGCAAAATTATTTCTAATGAATTATAGCATATGTATTTTAATTTTTGCTGGTGAAATAAGGTTCTATTTGACAGTTGATTTCAACACGTTTAATTCACGTTAATTTAGGAATATAAAGTTTACAACTTATGCATGAGGGGGGGATTGTGCATGTGTCCCGAGTAAGCAGGAGGTTGGATCACGCCTCGTTACATCATATTTCCATATCTTCTTTCAACGAACAACTCATTGCCACGAAGCCATAATAAAAAGAAATGCAATGTATTGAACAAAGAGAGGGAGTCACCACATTTAGTGAAAGATCGCAGAGATAGTGAACAAATTCCACGACAAAGTCTAAACCAAAGCATTAAACATTCACTGATTTCCCATTTAGCATTTGTCTTCGCGTGATGTACTGTCAGTCCTGTTAGATCAGGCCAATGTTGATTCCCCTAAAGTTGATTCACCTTACCTTCAGTCATTCCGTCTTTGTCTGTTAAGTCTGTTTCTTTACACTGCCCAGACCTTGGAAATCCTCAGTGCCTGTGAGACATTGCAGCCTTTATCTTTTCCATAAAAAGTTTTTTTAAAAATGGATCCGATATAAGGACTCTAAAACTTCTGCTCAGGATTCTTCTTTTATAGTACTTGTCTGCGAGCATCTTCCGCCATATCTCCTTTTATGTCTGAATTAAGATATGATTGATGCTCGCGTGAGGTCTCCTCCTCCTCCTCCTCCCTCCTCCCTTCCCCTTCCTCCTCCTCCTGCCTCCTCCTACCTCCTCCATCCCCTCCATCCTCCTCCCCTCCTCCTCCCCGGTGAAATTTCGTTTTGCTTTGACGGTAAAATCGATACCAGAAATCCATTCTCACGGGTTTATGGTCTTACATTTTATTGCTTCTTCTTTCCCCTCCCCCTCCCCCTCCCCCCTCCCCCAATATTTTGAGATTCTCGGATAGAGAATGATTTTCTGGCCTTCGAACATTTGAGAGATTTTTTCCCCTTTTTTTATTTGTTTATAGGAAGCAAAACTATAATGGATAGTGAACCTTTCTTAACATAGATAACAAAATAAATAATTTGTTAAAAGTCATAAGAGTGTCTAACATTTGGAAGATTTTTGGATAGTGAAACACTCCCATTAGGTCGTATTCGATGAAAATAGATCATATTCTTTGCACAGAGAAATAAATAGATGATTTGAAAGTCATAAAAGTACCTAAAAACAAAAACAAAAACAAACCTACTTCCAGCTCATTTTTCTCAAGTCCTGAAAAGATTTCAAGATACGGAATCATATCAAAGACTATCCTGGAGGAGATTTCAAGAATGGAGAGATATTCATGGCATCTTGTGTGTGTGTGTGTGTGTGTGTGTGTTACATGTTGCATGGAACAAGAATTTCGTCTTAGAGTTTCATAAAATACGTCACTTACTTTTCTGAAGTCGTGAAAATTTTATGCAGTCTTGCAAAGGGTTCCTTCTTTTAAAGTCACAGATTGCGAACTTACTAAATGCGAAATATTATTTTTTTCGTTTAGAGTTTTTTCAGAAATGATAAAAAGGAATTATGCTTTCTAACGTCCCATGTGCCAAGGTTGTTTTAATCTTATTGCCTTATATAAATGTAGCAGCAAGAATTAATACACACACACACACACACACACACACACACATATATATATATATATATATATATATATATATATATATATATACATATATATATATATATATATATATATATATATAATATATATATATAACGCCCCCCCTTGACAAAACTACACAAAATGACAACCCTTACCTGTTGGCAGCAGGCACCTTCTATCTGCAAACATGTCACTAGGCTAATAAGCTCACATAAATACACAAATATACTATTTATTACCCAAAGCAGATGAACATAAAATAGAACAAAATGATTAATAAGTCATGGTTATAAAAAACCCAAGTCTCCCCTACAAAGAAATTATAAGTTATCATTCCACTCTCCTGGATTAGTCTAGTGATCACTCCAAGTCTCAAAATGTCAACTGCTACAATGTAACAGTCAGGTTTAGCGAATCCCATTTCTAGAACCATGATATGGAACCCACCTTGAGATGGGTTTTCTCCCAACACTTGGTGTCCTTCTCGACAGTCTTTCTTCTTATCTCAAAGGAATGTGTCTTTCCCTCAAGTGCCTCGAACGGCCGGACCCGTCATTCCACATGCACAAATGGATGCACACATCCTCCCCACCCCAAGATCGCCCATGGTTACAGTACGGACAGCCATCAGCCAAAAATGCACACACATCAGATTCCTTCGTTCAAGAAGGCTATCTCTACAGCGCTCTCTGTCTCCAGGCAAGAGAAGCTGATTCATCATGTAATTCACTAACACATCAATTCATATCTTATAAGATATATTATACTATATATATATATATATATATATATATATATATATATATATATATATACATATGTATAAAGGAAGGTTTTTTTTGCCACGAAGGAAAAAAATGAAAAAACGAGTTGGCCGAGTACTTTCGGTCCTATTCGGACCCTTTACTGAAGGGTCCGAATAGGACCGAAAGTACTCGGCCAACTCGTTTTTTTTTTCATTTTTTTCCTTCGTGGCAAAAAAAACCTTTATTTATACATAGCATCACGTTTTATATACTTCGTGATCAAGTTATTCATATATACATATGTATGTAATATTATACATATATATGCATATAGATATAAGATATGAGTGTGTGTGTAACAGGTAAACATACGGTTGTTAATGTCATAATTTAAAAATCCCTTAAAAACTGTAGAAAAAAAAAACTGCGTCTTAGAGGAACTGGCAGGTGGGTTTCTCGTTCCACGAATGAATAAAAAAGCACAGCCCGGAATGTCATTTCTTCCTCGAGATCTCTTTTCTCAAGAGACAGTGTGATATGCTCCCGATTTGTGATACTACTTACTGTCTTAGTTGGGAACGAATAAACCGTTGCAACATGTCTCTCTTCTCGCTTAGACTCCTTTCAGAAATAATTGCAGCAAATGGTTCTTATCAATAACTTGGATTTGCATTGCAATTATTATTGGCTTTTCTCTCTCTCTCCTCTCTCTCTCTCTCTCTCTCTCTCTCTCTCTCTCTCTCTAAAAAAAAAAAAAAAAAAGGATGAAAGGGTCGTAATAGATTATCAACTTGTTTTTAATCAGTATATTTCCTTTTATCTAATTTTCTGCTGTCAAGAAATTCTCAGAATATTATAAATTACAACAGATAATAAAATCCAATGCAACCCTAAACCTGAGAAAATGGAAGTCTGGTCTTGGTTTCATCGTTGTTATTATTATTATTATTATTATTATTATTATTATTATTATTATTATTATTATTATTATTATTAAAATAGTTCAATCAGACCACTGAGCTGACTATCAGCTCTCAAAGTGATTTCTTGACAGACAGACACAAAATAAATATCCACTATTACCAGCAGACCGACGGCATCATTCCGTCCTGATGAGATTAATAGTAATCGACAATCGAAAATAGTTCCAGTCCCTCTTCAAATTGTTGAAAAAAAACAATAACAAAAAAATATGAACTTGGCCACAAAGGGAGTCCCTGTAAAGGATTTCTATACCAAATGGGAAAGCAATAATAGCTTATGGATTTTATTCGGACTTCAGTTTCTAAATTGTGAGGTTATCTCGGCGGACTGTCATTCCAGAGGTTCACTCTTTTATATTTTTCTTCTTTTCTTTCTTTCTCACTCTGGATAAAGGTTATGAGTTATTAATATAAAAACCGGTGAAATATGAAACATTTTCTTCTTTCTTTGTTATGTTGGACAAGGTTATAAGTTATTGATCCAAAAATCTATGTAATATGGAACAAATTCTTTTTATTTACTATGCTGAAAAGGGTTATTAGTTATTCATATAATAATAGGTGAAATATGGAACACATTTTAATTCTTTGTTATGTTGGACAAGGTTGTAAGTAATTGATCTAAAAATGTATGAAATATGGAACAAATTTTTTTCTTTAATATACTGAATAAAGTTATGCTGGATAAGGTTATTAGTTATAAATTAATATAATAGGTGAAATGTGGAGCACATTTTTCTTTCCTTGTTATGCTAAGTAAGGTTGTTAGTTATTAACATGAAATTTAGTGTAATATGGAAAACATTTTTCCTTCTTTGTTATGCTGGATAAATTTGTTAGTTATTGATATAAAAATCAGTGAAATATGGCAAACATTCTATCACTGAAATGTCGAGATATCACTAACTTCATTTAATGTCCGGTGGATTGATCAACTGTTTCGTAGTGTTTTTTTTATATTCATTTTGCTCTCTTTCACAAAAATATATGACAGAGAGAGAGACTGACATACAGATAAGAGAGAGAGAGAGAGAGAGAGAGAGAGAGAGAGAGAGACTGGCATACACATGAGAGAGAGACAGAGAGACAGAGGATGACTTACAGATAAAAGAGAGAGAGAGAGAGAGAGAGAGAGAGAGAGAGAGAGAGAGAGAGAGAGACGGTTTTGAGCATTTTTCCTCCTGGATAATGAAAACCTATTAATGACCTTTCAAAAATAAATTACTTTTAGTCGTTATCTGGAACTCTTTGCTGAACTAGAAACTCCTGGACAACTTGGCTCTCGTGGCTGACTGATACTTCATTCACCCTCTTTTCAAGTTGTTTTAAAGAGTTTTAAGAAATTTTCTCCTAAGATTTTTTCCTGAAAGGACTTTAATTCAGAAACGCCCCTCCCCAACCGGCCCCTCCCTCCCCATCCCTCTCTCTCTCTCTCTCTCTCTCTCTCATCTTTCTATCTAAGTCTTTGCGCCCGCTTTTATTTTCTCTGCCGTTCTGTGTAAGATCTCTCTCTCTCTCTCTCTCTCTCTCTCTCTCTCTCTCTCTCTCTCTCTCAGGCATATAGGTTACCAAAAACGACTAGAAAGCCTGAACATGTATGGCATAGAAACACGACGATTGATAGGACAACTAATAGAAACATTCAAAATACTGAAAGGCATAACAAAAGTAGACAGTAACCTATTTACGTTAAACTAAAGCTAGACAAGAAATAATGGATGGAAACTAGAACGGAAGAGATACAACACATCCTATTGTTGGAACTTCTTCACATACAAGATATGTGACACATGGAATAAACTGCCACCAGAAGTTGTAAACAGCAACGGTGTGGAAGAGTTTCAAAGAAAGCTAGACAAGATCGTTAGGAAACTGTAAATGAACATTAAAACATGCTATTAGAGATAAGTGAGCACACGATGTCTCCTCGGATGGACTAATAAGTCTTTGAGAAATCCTAATCCTTGTAACTCCTTCTTTCTCTCTCTCTCTCTCCTCTCTCTCTCTCTCTCTCTCTCTCTCTCTCTCTCTCAGAACACTTACCCACACGACGCGAATTAACCATGATATTACTCTCTCTCTTAAAATCCACAAAACAGTGCATAAAAGCTGAAAAGAAGGCACAGAAACTAGTGGGATACATAAAGAGGCAGTTCAAATACAGAAACAAGGAAACTGTGCTGCAGGTGTACACATCAATATTAGTTAGACCCCATCTTGAATATGCAGTACAGTTTTGGTCACCAACACTAAGAAAAGACATAAATAGATTAGAAGGAGTGCAAGCAAGAGCCACAAAGTTAATTCCATCCATCAGGCAAATAGGTTACCGAAGACTACTACAGAGCCTGCACATGTATGGCTCAGAAACAAGATGATTGTGAGGACATCTAATAGAAACAATCAAAATATTGAAAGGCATAACAAAAGTAGACAGTAACCTATTTACATTAAACGAAAAACAGACAAGAAATAATGGATGGAAACTAGAACTGAGGAGATACGACACATCCCATTGTGGGAACTTCTTTACATACAAGATATGTGACACATGGAATAAACTGCCACCAGAAGTTGTAAACAGCAACGGTGTGGAAGAGTTTCAAAGAAAGCTAGACAAAATCGTTAGGACACTGTAAGTGAACATTAAAACATTCTATTAGAGATAAGTGAGCACAAGATATCTCCTCGGATGGACTAATAAGTCCTTGAGAAATCCTAATCCTTGTAACTCTCTCTCTCTCTCTCTCTCTCTCTCTCTCTCTCTCTCTCTCTCTCTACATACTGTTAAAATCTGCTGCAAGTTTTTGTAAACCTTTACTTGCCGTATTTGCAACTGATACAAGCTGATTACTGCAGCTCATTTCTGCTCTCTCTCTCTCTCTCTCTTCTCTCTCTCTCTCTCTCTCTCTCAGAACACTTACCCACACGACACGAATTAACCGTGATATTACTCTCTCTCTCTCTCTCTCTCTCTCTCTCTTATTGCATCGTAAATTCATTGACCCATTGTAGTATGACCCTTACAGGGATTTCGGAGTAAAAGATACAAATGAATCAACGCTCTCTAAAGTTGATTCAGCCCCGGGTCCCTTAGAAAGTGTATGTGCTTCTGATTATATTTGTTTTCCAATTTGTCGCTTTTTTTTCTTTTTCGAAGGGTGTTTAAGGAATGGCTGAGGGATTAAATGGTAATGATGGTAATTGCTACTGAGAATTAAAGATGCATATCTTTACACGGTATATCAGTTAAATTATGCTTTGGCTTTACTGCAAGAATAAAACTGATAACAGAAATGAACTTATTTGAGAACTTTCAAAGCCAAAGGAGAAGTTATTTTTTTCATACGTAGCAGAGGAAATTGGGTATGAGTCTAAAGTTCTGGGATGGAAAAATGAGTTTTGAATGAAACGTAGAATTTTTGATGTTTTTAGATCATGTGACACTGATTAGAGATAATGAAAAAAAACTGAAGAAACTGGTAACATTCTATGCAATACTTTGCAACAAAAAAATGCTTACCTAGAACAAATTAAAACCAGGGAGATGCAGTAATGAAATTACTGCAGAATACGAAAATAAAATGGAAGCAAATATTTTTATAGACAACATGGAGTGAATTGAGTGGATGGTAGTTGGATGAGATATTACGTGAGGCTCAGCACAAGACGAATTTCAAAGGTGGGAAACATGGAGAGATGTAACAAGGCGGAATCTTACCTCCAGCTTACTTGGGGCGGGTCACCCAATCTGGGAGCACGACAGTTCGCCGCCGCCAGTTCGCCGCGCGACAGTTCGCCGCGGACAGTTCGCCGCGTGCCAGTTCGCCGCAGAGCCAGTTCGCCTTTTCGCCGCGAACCATTTCGCCGCCAATATAAAAGCTGGCAAACATGCACAGGATATATTAAATGAAGAATAGGATAATAAGAAAGTATAGCCTAGAGATTGATAATTTATAACGTTACTATTATTATCATTATTGGTATTATCATCATTTTCTCAATGAAAAAGCCAAATTTGCCTCAATGAAGAAGCTTACGAAGCTCATACAGTGGTCAAACAATTTGCCAAATGAGTAAATCCTCGCAGTTTTTTCACTCGACCGTATCTCAGAGATCAAAGGAGGCAAACTACCTCAAGGTGAGTTATAGAAAATTGTATAGTATATAAGTACCGCACGAACCAAGAGTCTTCATTGCTCTGTGCTCTGTTCTTCAACGTTCCAAAGCCATAATGCCGCCTGTTTTGTCCGTTCGTGGAAAGGAGAAATTCGTTGACAACGGCACGACATATACGTTTTCGATAAGGTTTCAAAAGACGGCGAAACGCAGTTCTGGCGTTGTGATCAACGTTCTTCCTGCAAGGCGCATATTCATGTTCACCAAGGAAGAATAACCAAGCGTATTGGTGCCCATACACACCTCGGAGACGCAGCCAACGTTGAAGTGATGACAGCCCTGACGGACTTGAGAAATCGTGCCGTTGTCGAGGCATGGCATCGTTCTGTCCAAGTCACACTGGGTGAAATTCGACCTTCGATATGGAAATTCATTAAAGGACTTACTCGATCGCAAAAACTTAGAGACACTGAAATTGAAGGACTCTTGGCTGGAAATCCCCCCTCCCCTCCCATTCCCCCCGACAGTTCGCCCCTCCCCCGATATGAACTTTTAAATGAGAGAATCGAAACTATCGTGAATGATTATCGTAATAGAGATAACATGGACTATCTACGAGGACTAGCACACAACTTCTGAAGAGACAGCACGATCTAATGTATCATACGGTATAAATCATGTTTTAGATATTATATAGTTTTAGATATTATATAGTGTTCAAATGAAGTTTCATGATTAAATTTTTCAAAACATTCTTTCTTTATTTTTGCCTATTTTTGCCTTTGATCT
>NC_061100.1:129964050-129981550 GCF_015104395.2 Macrobrachium nipponense | reverse complement strand
TATAGGAAATTTAGTTACTTGATAGATGTAATGACATCGACACAGGTATTAATTCCAGTCTTTAAATGCGAAACTTCTATTCCCGTGAGCTACAAGTACTGGAATTACATCTCGAAGGGATTGAGGCGTGCAGCGTTAAAATCGACATGAATCATATTTAAATAGTATATCCGAATGGAAGGATTTATATGACACGTGTCACTCGCCTCTAGACAATATCAGAACAACGGCCATCTTTTATTGTTAAATTTTTATAGCCTGAGATTATAGATTTACATGCAGACTATCTCAATTACTCGAAACAAGTTCCGCTTCATCGTGGGAAGTTGTAGATGCTAATAGGAACAATTTCTCATTTAGCTATGTAAATTCGTGTTCATTTCTTTTTTATCTCACGGATTTTTTTTTATATCATAGTATTCTCTTTGTTGTATATTCAAAAACCTATATTGAAGCTGACTGATGAACATGTAACTCAAGTACAGTAATTTCCAACATACTAAACCAGATTTCTCTCTCTCTCTCTTCTCTCTCTCTCTCTCTCTCTCTCTCTCTCTCTCTCTCAAAAGAGAGAGAGAGAGAGAGAGAGACCACAGTCTTTTGTTTTCTGTAAATCAAACACACAGACACACACGCACACACACAAACACACACACACACACACACATAATATATATATATATATATATATATATATATATATATGTAAGTGTTTACATAATAAAAATATGGAATGTTAGTCCATATATATAAAAGTCTAAAACTAAGAGGTCAACCAGATTGCTTGCAGGAATGTGATCAGACTAGAGACGCTAAAGATGACGTATACAATAAGTATGTAGGCTAAGTTGACATGCCGTCACCTGTAGTCATTCAATTGTTTATAAACATTAGTCCAAGCTCCCTGCTTGAGACAACTACCGCCTACGTGATCTGTAGCGTGTCTCATTTGATTGTGTGTTCGTATGAAACTATGTCATCTGATAGTATGTTCATATGTTCGAACTACTGTCTGTTCCTTCATAACTTGTAACAGAGATGGTAGACAAGCAGAACAGAGTTAGCTATCGTCATTAGAAGACCTGTACCTCTTTACCTAAGCTTTATCATGTAGAGGAATAGGATTAGCCATCATCATTGGCAGAAGCGATCAAGCTATCGTCATAGAAGACTTGTACGATCATACCTGATCTTCATCATGTAAAACTTCAGAAGAATATACTATTTTTATACCTTGTGTTTTCTACAAGAACCTCACCGAACCATGAGTTTAACACATCGTCATAAAGATAATACCGACTTCGTAAGTGATCTACAAAACCCCAGACACTCCATTGAAGATGGAAGTGCATACCAACCGACTTAGCGTAAGTTTATCGCTAGTCTAACATTACCTCATAGGGCGCCTTATCATACAAGGCACAAGCCCTAATATTGGTGGCCAGCGGACCAGAAGAACTCTACAACGTCCTACGAAGAAAAAACAGAATAATAAATCATGAAGTCAACGACGACGAAAGCTGCAGATTCTTCAAGCAACCTAGTATCATCATTAGTGAGCGACTTCAGAAAACAACAAGATTCGTCAAGCAACTTAGTATCATCGTTAGTGATAACTTCAAGAAACAAAACCGACGTGTCCTTTTCCTACGGCAACGGAAGCTTCGTCTCTCATTAGAATCATTCAAGAAAACATCGTTAGTGAGCGTTTCCGGCACTGCAAGAAACAAACCGAACGCGTCTGCAGCATCGGATTTTCAAGGGCTCGAATCATCGAAACAAAGCGCACGGGGGAAACTGAAGCCAAACCAGGTCGTCCGCTAATAGAGAAGGAGGACCAAGGCCGTGTGTCGTTATCGGAACACCGTGACTTCCCCACCAAAACGCAAGCTAAGTACAATTTTTTATTCATTTGGAGTAACTTTGAGTGTTTCCTTTGCAGGTCGAATTTCGTTATACCTGTGGCTGAAGTTACGAGACATTCTTAATCTTACTTTTTTACAGAAATTATCTACATCATTGAGATTTCGCTACTGCGAGTTTTTATCTTGAGTGTCTGTTTCCAGAAGTTCTACTGAAATATCATAATCATATACTATGTTAATTTTATCATTTTGGGTGATTATTAATCCCTTACGTAACAAATCATATTAAACAGTGAATATGCGTTTACGCAGTGGACGTCTGTATTTATACAGATGCATGGATAGGGTCGTTAAGCACCGTAGTGATTAGAAAACACACAAAAACAAGTGGAACACCCGTACAAATCTATATAAATTAGAGGTAACACTATTTCGGGTCATGACAATAAATGCTCCTTTGCAAAGTCCCGATCGCAGTTTTAGCCTTGAGTTTTTTGAGTTATATAAAATATCGAACCTCAATGACTCAAACTTAACTTTAAAATATGGCTGGATTGCAAGGAATAACATGTCTGTAAAAAACTTTCATCAGGCTAAACGCGCTGACCAGGATCCCGCCTCACTTTAATTTAGCAAATTTTAGCAAATGAAGTACAAACAGTTAAAATTGAATACAGTAGAGATAACTTGTCTATTAGTAATCGCTCAGTTCCTAATAGTTCATCATTCATTGCTTTATACGTAACCAGCAACATAATGCTAAACACACAATACGTTGCCGATGGTAATAAAGAGAAGGATCCTAATTATTACAAAAAGAAATAGAAACAGTAGCCCGTTCAGAATCAACAAGCAAACTCGGTGACTGTGTCACCTAGTCAAGCGGTCAAGGTCAGTCGAAAAACTGCCGAAGTGTTCAAAGCAAAGCAAATTCCACACAATAAGCGACTCTAGCATAGTGGGGAAAAGCGATGTTGGTTCATACATACCGTATCTTTTTGAACTAAAAAGGAAGGATTTTTTCCTATGAAACACACGACCGTATAAGTAATCAGAGCAGGTTTTCGTTTTAATTTTAATACATTAAGTTATAATAAATACTGGTGGATTAAGCCCGACTGTACGCGCCGTAAAAATTAGAATATCTTATTTATTCCTTTAGTACAATTAATTACCAGTATTTACGGACTCACCGTCTGTTGTTCGAACTTCCCTAATGAGAAGTCCGGATAAGCGAGCGTTTACAGATACCTCTATAGTTATAAAAAACGTTGATCTGTATGTAGTGTAATTGTAAGATTCATCTAGGGGTATACAAAATATTATCTTACATCCTGCAAAATAAGGCGTGTTTATCAAAGGAAAATCCTATAAACCTTCAAACATATTAAAATCCGTTTGAACAAAAATGAGACAGTTAATCAAATAATAACCTTATATAAAGGAACTATAACATTTGTCTCATAAATCGTAACATTGTTCAAATGACCCAACAGAATTCTCCCACACAACCGCAGTCGTACTTTGCACGCAAAAATCTCGAGAAGCATGCACCCTCGAATGTCTTAGTGCGTGTAAAAAGACTTTGCTGGGAAATGAAATTTTAATCCTTCCCGACACTCTGAAATATAACGATTTCCGCGAACAAAGCCCTAAAAGTATACATATCGTGGATACGGAAGTTATAATATCGCATTTTTTATTGTTGCCTAATTTTTAATCACGCCCAACCAGTCGTGATGAATCTCTGATAATCTATCTAAAGTAATATCCGTAAAGTCATTCAAGCAGAGGTGATTCAGCAGATTTTTTTTTAATTTTCTACCTGAATACCCAGGAAGTTTTTTCTCCACTGGCGAGTGATCTCTGGAAAAAAAACGGATAATTTAACACAACACACGGTCTAAGGACAAACATAAAGATATTTACGTACCTTCGTATAGATTCTCAATGAATTTCAAAATAGAGATAAATGACGAAGTTGAAAAATGTTAGTAATAGGAGTCATTAGGAAATCAAATAAGCCCATATAATTTTTCCCTCAAATGTCATGCCATAAAGATCGGATTTCGCGTATCTGCGTAGATTCGTCGCTTAAACAAGGAAAACGACTTCCGATAGTTTCCAGTGTGATGTACCGACGACATCTTATCTCTGTTAGGTTAGAATAAATTTTTTCACACAACTTGGACTTACTTAAAGGCTTTTACCTGATACCATTACCTAAGTGATTGTACCTCATACCCACCGTTTTTTTCAGCACACTCAGGGGACATTATCAATTTTTACGTATGCCTCCGCTTACGTTGCACCCCAATTAAACATATAGTGTTTGGAGATTTTTAGGGATACCCTACATGCCTATATGGATGATCTTGTAATCTTTTTCTAATACCTTCGAAGTACATTCACATAAAGTAGAGCTAGTGCTACAGAGACAAAGACAATAATCTCAGAGTAAAATATCTAAATGTGAGTTTTAAAAAAACCGAACATGTTTTATCTAGGTTTTATGTGTCTGGTCAAGGTCTTAAAGTAGTCCATGGTAAGTGTCGGCTATTCATAACTTTCCGGTACTTATTAATCGTAAAAGGGGGATACAGCACTTTTGCGCTGTAGTGGGTATTACAATCGTATGCAAATATGTAACTCTTCAATCATGACAGCTCCTTTAACAGATCTTACGAAGAAGAGCGTAGATTTATTATGGTCTAAAAAGCATCAACAGGCGTTCGATATCTTAATAGCGGAATAATGCAGCTTACCTAACTTAAAAATCCCTGATTTAAATAAGGAATTTTTTTTTTTATCGCAAACAGACGCCTCAGACCAAGGGGTAAGAGGGATACTACTTCAGCAATATGATAAACATTCTTCCCTATAGCTTTTATTCACGTAAACTAAAGCCTCTGAAAGTAAATACAGTAATAGGCAAGGAAGGGCTAGGTATCTTTAACTCACTAGTATATTTTTAAGTTCATAATCTATGGCTATCTGATAAAAGTCCTTACTGAACATGAGTCCTTTACCGAGTTTTTCAAGGCTTTAAATCACAGTCCAAAAGGAACTCGGTGACAAATGATCATTCAGGTCTTTGGAGCCAAGTTAAGATATCTACCTGGGAAAGCAATTATCATAGCTGACGCATTATCCCGCAATCCCGCACCATACTGCAAAGAACCATTTAATTAGACTAAAAGATATAGAAACATCCGTACCTATTGTTAAAACCGTATCTAAACAAGAAAATTCCTTAACCAAGAGATCGCGAGCATTGAAATATCTGGGTCGGAGCGCAGAACTGTTACAAACTGAACAAAGCAAGAGTCAACAGGCATAACCCAAACAATAAACACTTCGAAACGGAAACAGGGTCAGCGGCTAAGCAAAAACAATACACACTTCGAGCAGAAACCCTAAAGCAAAAGTATACTTAAGGTATGTGTATCAGAATAATGTAATCAAATGTAGTATTATATAGGCCTGTGACGAGGAAAACCCAGAAGAACACAGCAAGATGACTAACGACCAGGTAGTAGTAATAATCTCTTTCATACCAATCGTCATAAACTGTGCATTCCGTCATCCAGGGTTCCCTACTATGTCACAGAAAGCCAAATCACTATTTTACTGGCCTACAATGCTTACAGATATAAAAAAGCACATAACTAATTGTAACACGTGTCATGAAAACAAGGGATACACTAAGACACCTGTCAGTTTAGGAGCCTATCCTGTGCCAAATCATCCTTGAAAGAATATACTTAGAATTATTAACAGAGTTACGAGTCTGACAGAGGGAATAAACACTTCTTAGTGTTAATAGTTCCTTGACACGTTATATAGAATTAATAGCACTAAAAACAAACACCGCAACTTGAGTGCGTTAGGAATATTTATGAGTGCTAAATCAGTAAACATGGAATTCAACACATAATAATCTGTGACTCGGGTGGTGTAAATCAATAATAATCTCCTTAAACACGTTGTGTGAATTCCTTTCCATTAAGAAAACCAATAATATATTTTATCACCCAGAAGTCAATCGGTTTGGTAGAATAACGGATATTTAAATAGGAAGTGTCAATGTCTTACGAGTTACAACTCGTGATGTTGGATCCGGACTGGATTATAGCGGTTGCTCGCGTTTTAAATACCTTTATCATTTATACTTGTTATCTATAGAATTGATGCCGCAAGTAGCCTTATACGGTACGCCGCTAGAAACACTTTCCACATATTCAAGCCAACCATTAATTATCAATATATATAAAAAAATAATAATAAATAAATATATAAAAAAATAAGATAAATATGGATACAAGTGGAGTCAATATAATACACTCCGTAAGAAGTCGGAAGGGTTACAAATTATAATAAAAAAGGAATCACGATAAAATCAATAAGCAAAACGTAACCATAGATAATTAAAATATCCAAATATATATGCGTAAAGATTTGAACTCTAACTTAACGCTTTAGTAATGACAAATAAGCTAAAAGTTCAAACACATATCCAAAATCTACTGACATATGGTCTGTCCCGGTGATTTATATTCGTAGTCAATGAAAAAAAAAATTAAATAAATAAATAAATAAATAAACTAATAATAAATAAAATAAATAAAATAAAATAAAAGAGATTTTAAAGTCAGGAAGTCTAGAAGTGAAAATGTTATCTATGGAATAATCCTATATGAATCTTATACCAGGGCTAATATTATATATAGAATTTGTATGGAACCTTTTTCATATAGTTTGAATAAGAATATTTATTTAACATAATGCCAACATGAAACTAATATATTGTTCAATTTTGGTACTGTTGTTTTTTTTTTTTTTTTTTTTTTTCAGACATTCTTCTCATGCGGGTGGAGAATTAAAACACTAAAATATCATTTGAAAATACTAAAGTCGTATCTCTTACAGCAAGTAACGTAACTCTTAGCTGCTGAGAGCAATCCTCCTGCCAAGTTGACGACGTCATCATTGCCGTATCAGCATTTGTTCCTTTTAACCTCAATAATCTGCTTACACAGGCTTCATCTGTGTGTCGTCTCTGCTTGCAACAGCAGATTGACTGGAGAAAGGATGCTCAGCTCAATGAACTTCACATGTGGTTCATAGGTCACATGACAGGCCATAACATATTCTTATCCGTGTGTGTAATGCAATTAGTTAAGGACTTGTAATCATTTTTAAAATTAATGAACAATATAAGCAAATAGAATTTCTATAACAACAAAATGAATTAATTTTTTTTTCTGAACCTCATAGACAGTTTAGAAGTATCAAGATATGTATATATAGAATATTACTTGCAACATTAGCCTATTACAATTCAAGTAAAACATTCATGGGAAAATGAAAATGCACATTTTCTTGAAAAAACCCAAGTTTATATAGAAATTAGTTACATAGTGGGTTTTTTCGTTGCATCTCCTACCTATTAATAATGTTTTAAAGTTAACCTCAGAGGATGCGCACGAGAAAATTGAATATGAAACTTTTGTTAGGGCACATAGAATCATGATTAATCTTCTCTTTGACTCTTATGTTGCCTGGCAATCTTACAATTATGCTCCGTTTTCCAACTTCTTTGTCTAGTAACTTACTACCAGTAATATCGAATTTTCTTTGAGATTCGTAATGATATCTATTTATTTTTTATAATTCTGGATATTTTTACAAGTCATCATAGACTGGATAGGTTCACTCATGTTTAATGCCATGGATAAAAAAGTTTGTACAGCGGACTCTTTTGATTCCGAAATATCAGCGATTCATGTGGGTTAAGTCTGGTCTAAATGGCTCTCCCTTTCCCCTCCCCTGTATTTGGATGTCGTCTGAATTTACTTTGCCCTTGTGACAGTATAATTTCACTTGCAGGCTGATTAATGGAACCTGTTACAGTATCCTGCAGTACGAGAGTTTCACATCGCAACTTCAAAAAATCGTTCGTCGCAGCGGACGACTACAGTCAAGTAACAACCGCCTACAATGTGAAAGGAATTTTCATGGACTTGTTCGACCGACACCGTATCTCGTCGTTAATCTCGTTTTAATGCGGAACGCTCCGGCGGCTGTCGGAATCGACTACAAAAAGGGACATACTTCCGACAATTACGACCCGAAGGATATTCAACTCTACTTTGCTGGCGAAGGACTCGTGCTGGGATGTTTTTATTCATCGCGAACGTAATCGTGTAGCTTAGGATGCAGAGAATAAGTATGAGCGCAAAAATAGAACGTTGGACCCGCCCAGGCAAATTTTCCCCTTTTGTTTAACCATTGAAAAAGGCCGTTTCAATTGGCTATAGGTGGTTGTCTGGAACTGTGTAATGGACGAAAAGTTGTTCGAAAGCTAGTTAAAAGTGAGTAGTATAACCTCGGTCATGTATCCTATATATATGAAGTGTCATGTATCCTATATATATAAAGTATCATGTATCATATATATAAATGATCATAAATAACAGAATCGAAATATATTTTTTGCGTGTACGCACTAGGAATCTATATATAATTGATCATAAATAACAGAGTCGAAATATATCTTTGCGTGTACGCAATAGAATCTCTTATATAAATGATCATAAATAACAGAATCTAAATATATTTTTGCGTGTACGCAATAGGAATCTATTTAAAGTGCACATATATTAATCATAATTTTATGAATCCATATACATATGTATAAACAAATCAGGTAGCCTATAATCAATCTGTTACCTTTTATCATACCAATATCTGCAGTTATTTATGAGTTAGTATATGAATTAATGAATCAGATATATAACAGTTAGCATAAAATCACGAATCAATCAGCATAAACATTAATAATGTTATCAATTCATATATGAAATTTTTTATCAGTTAAAATATGATTTTTATCATGTTAATCTTCATTCTATGCAATTATCAGAGTACATTAGTATTTTCTGTAGCATATGTATCTTAATGAGATGAGTGAAAAACTGTATCATTATATATCCGTGATCACTATTATTTACCAATATCATTGTTTTATATTATTACTTGAATCAATTCATGTACACCATGAATTTTTTATTTACTAATCTAATATATATATATATACTTTTTTCACATAGTGTCTGTATCACACTCCTATAAGTCAATGCAAGTCAAGTTTGAGTAATATTCAGTGGTTGGTTTGGTAGCTGACCGAGCTGATGTAAGTGTTTACATAATAAAATATGGAATGTTAGTCCATATATATAAAAGTCTAAAACTAAAGAGGTCAACCAGATTGCTTGCAGGAATGTGATCAGACTAGAGACGCTAAAGATGACGTATACAATAAGTATGTAGGCTAAGTTGACATGCCGTCACCTGTAGTCATTCAATTGTTTATAAACATTAGTCCAAGCTCCCTGCTTGAGACAACTACCGCCTACGTGATCTGTAGCGTGTCTCATTTGATTGTGTGTTCGTATGAAACTATGTCATCTGATAGTATGTTCATATGTTCGAACTACTGTCTGTTCCTTCATAACTTGTAACAGAGATGGTAGACAAGCAGAACAGAGTTAGCTATCGTCATTAGAAGACCTGTACCTCTTTACCTAAGCTTTATCATGTAGAGGAATAGGATTAGCCATCATCATTGGCAGAAGCGATCAAGCTATCGTCATAGAAGACTTGTACGATCATACCTGATCTTCATCATGTAAAACTTCAGAAGAATATACTATTTTATACCTTGTGTTTTCTACAAGAACCTCACCGAACATGAGTTTAACACATCGTCGTAAAGATAATACCGACTTCGTAAGTGATCTACAAAACCCCAGACACTCCATTGAAGATGGAAGTGCAATACCAACCGACTTAGCGTAAGATTTTCGCTAGTCTAACATTACCTCATAGGGCGCCTTATCATACAAGGCACAAGCCCTAAATATATATATATATATATATATATATATATATGTGTGTGTGTGTGTGTGTGTGTGTGTGTATACGTATGTGTGCGTAGAGAGAGAGAAGAGAGAGAGAGAGAGAGAGAGAACGAGAACAAGAGAAATACCCGACAGTCTTCTGTTTTCTGTAAATTATATATACTCCTCTCTCTTTTAAAGGAGAATCGTCATTTCTGAAGACTCACAAAGCACATGAGAATTCGTAAGGAAATTATATCTAGAACATTCAATAGATTTACTTACAATCTTCAACAGGTGATTTTTTTCGTACATTAGCCGTGGCAGCTTTGTCAATTTCATTTGTTATGCTATCTCAACTAATCATGCAGGAATGGTTCCACTTCTGCAAAGGGAATGATTATGAAGACATCAAATGACTTATAGAAGAGACGGGTGGAAAATAACAGAAAATATGTGATGATACTAATTTCGCTTTCTGTTGGAGCTAAAGCAAGAGCAGGATTTGTCACTTATTTGGTTTATCATCCACATGACTTTGCAACAACAATCTTGGTCTCTTGATGTGAAGGTATTTTTTTTGTCAGGTGCCCTAATTTTTGTCACTTGAATATAGAGGACCTTATCTTTGGAATCCAAAATGGAGATGATACCTGTCACCAGTTTCAAAGATGTTCAGGGCATGTTTCGTCATAATCGGAATCATTAGCTAATTTAGTGTGTTTCATATATATATATATATATATATATATATATATATATATATATATATAATATATATATATATATATATATATATATATATGTGTAAGGCATAGGGTTTTTGATTAATAATATATTGTCCGTGTGTTCCCTGTGACCTATGGAATGAGGAGAACAGTGTAGAGGTGACGACCTGAGAGTAGCTGATCAATGAGTTTCTGGGGATGGCGTGAGATAAAAATGATTAGTTCGACAAGTCAATGCACGACAGTTTTATGAACTCTTCTCAAAGTGCCTTTGTGAAACTGGATGCAGCTAGAACTGCGAGGCGCTAGCGAACTGTGTGTTCGTATGTGCGTGTGTGCCTCTTCCCTTTAATAGGTTCATACCCAAGCCTATGGGAGGGATTTTGATAGAGGGCTTCAAGTCACAGGCAAGATGCCGTGGCATTCGCCGGGGGAGTTTTTTATTAAGTGTTTAGTGTCCGGCTGTCTGGGTAAGTGTTGAATTGCTTTAGCCAAAGGGATGGCTTGTTTGATATCTTGTAAGATGTTCCATTTTATTAACTTTGTCTTTGAACTTGTGTGTACTTACCGGGATGTGTTCTGTATCTTTGAAACAGACGATTCTGGTACTTGTGGAATGCAGAGGGACAAAGAATTCCCAGAGGGGTGTAGACTATTTTTGGTGACTTGACATTGTACTGTTTTTGAGTTAGTCTGTAAGACTGGATTACTTGGTTGATTGATTTATTTATTCTTGTTAATAAACGTTAATGTTATGATGCAACTCTCTCATTTTCATTACCTGTTAGAATGGAGAGAAAGAGGTGGAGAGAGAGAGAGAGAGAGAGAGAGATTGCCGAGAGAGAGAGAGAGAAAGGTTATGAGTAATGGGGTCTGCCTTCCGTTTCGTGTCCACGCTTACCTTATGAATACTGGGGGAATAATCCCCCCATGTTACAGTGGTGGCAGACGGTTAAGAGGGGATATAAAAGTCTTCTTTCTTTTTTATGCCTAGGAACGCCAATGTAGAGATGGGTGGCCAGTTAGAAAATAAAAGGGGTTATGGCTTAGCGATAGTTTTCGAACGACAAAGCTAGGTGGGATTGTGGAAAATCGTTAAACTGTTAGTTTTCAGTTACTTAGTGAGAAAAAATGAGAAAATATCTGTCTGTTAACTGTGCTAAAGGGAGGGAAGGATTTTATTGGACTCAGCATTTTTCCCAGGGAGTCAGCCTAGAAGCAGTGAGCGCACCTAGTGTGACTTTTGCTTGTGTAATGACGAGTGTATTCCGAGATACCCGTGCGGGTGTTGTGTTTAATGCATATATCACTGCCGCGTTTTACGAGAATTTCGAGTTCTTTTTTCCCATTATGGAGTGGTGAGTGTTAAAAAACTATTGTTTATCAAAGGGAGAGGGTTTTTGTTTAAATATTTCAGTGAAATGGGATTGGTTCAAGAGGTCAACAATTTTTCTTGTCTTTGCCCCATAGTGACGTGTTTTCTTTATTTGCACGTGTTTATAATAGACGTATGCATTCGTCTTTGTTTTAAACATAGGAGTGTATTTTTCTATGCATGTGAACTGTGCTTAGATAAGCATATCTGGCTTAGGAGACAAGAGCGGCCACAATTTTACGGGCTCAGCACATTTCTGCAGAGAGGCGCCTTGCATTGCGAGGGTACTAGCATCCCTCGGGGGAATAGTCGCATGGAAGGTACCACTGGCCTCCCTCGAGAGATAGTGCAGGGGAGGGCATTGCGAGATGGGTACTAATGTATACCTTGGGAAGGGGTCCTCAGACACTGTTCAAGGGGAGATGGGGGATACTGCTGGTCGGCCTCGGGCTGTTCTGGCGCTTGACTGAGGGGTTGTTCTCAGGGGAGGAGAAATTTTTTTTTTCTCAGTGTGGGTGAACTCCCCCTTTCTTTTTTTTTCTTTGTCGGGCTGTTGAAGACAAGTCTGGGCTTGACATTGGATGCTAAGATATCAGCTGATTGATTAGTTGATGAAGTGTAACGCCCGTAGAGTCTTTTTTTTAGAAAAGAGATTTTTTTTTTCTCTCTCTTGGATGAAGAGAAAAGGAAATAAAAAGAGATTTCTCTTTTCCATGAATGAGGGGAAAAGTAGTTAACATGCACGGGATGTGTTATATGTTTCTTTGTGCCTTGAAAGACACAAATATAAGGGGGATACACAGATTATTTTTTTTATTGTGTTGGAGAAATTACTTTGAAATGCCGATGATTGGTGTTGTATCTGTGTTGTGTGGCAATGGTGTTATGTCATGGTGTTGCATCTGGAGAAATTGTATATCATAAGATTCAGCAATACTGTTGTATGCTATTTGAATTTCACCCTTACTTGAGATTTTTGCAAGAGAATTATTGCTATGAAGAGTTATTATTATTGTTATTATTAATAATTATTATACTTGAGATGTGTCACGGGAGGTTTGCTTAAGTATAATTATCATTACGGGAGAATTGTTTTACGAGAGTTTTGAGATATTTCATGGGAGATTATTTGATAATTATTACAGATAATTATTCAAGGAGAATTATTACAATGAATTAATGGGAGAAGTCTTGTGTTAATTATTTGTTGAGTTTTGTAACTTTGGAGAATATTTCAGTGATTCACGGGGATAAGTTTTGCTGAATCTTGATGAATCTGACTGAATCTTGGTAAATTGTGTTGAATCTTGCTGAATTTTTGCTGAACTTTTGCTGAATTTTGTGCTGAATTTTTGGAGAATGGACAAGCATTAACATTGGTGATATTTTTTGTACTGATACTGATGATTTTGATGATAGCAATTTTTTTGGTGATTTTGTGATAATGATATTTCTGATACTGATTTTTTTTATACTAATACGTGGGTATTGTAATGCTATCAAGGGAGGTGAAATCTTTTTTGAATTTGGGAGGAACTAACAACACATTATTTTAGTTTTTTTTCCTTTTTTTATGAGTTCAGCAGATAATTGCTTAACATCTAGTGAGTTACGGGAGAGAGTTAACAGTGCCGTTGATTTTTCTTTTCTCCTTTTTTGGAAATTAGCCATCGCTGACACAAGTTTTTTTTTACCATGGGTGAATTTGAGTTTATTTTTTCTCTCCAGTTAGTGTGAATATTGTCTCAGTTCATGACTTAGAGTCATTGTTCGGGAACGTGTTCGTGTTTTAGCTATTTGATGCTATAGAGAAATATATGGGAGAATTTTTTGCACGTTTTGAATGCATACGTAATGGCACTACATTTCTTCTCTGGATATTTGTGTTCCAGAAATTGTGAGTTTTCTTGCACAATACCCTTGTCGTATTTGTGACAACTTTGCGAGAGATAGGAAACTTGGCTAAGTTTTCTAGTGGCCTATGTTGTAGTGCAAATGGAGAAGTCTTGGCTAAGACTCTGTGAATTGGGAGTTCTGTTATAATGAGTTGTGGCACATTAGTGATTTTTTCTAGAATTTTCTAGACAGTTTTATTTGGCGAGTTTCGCCTTTTTTTTAGCAGTTATGCTAAACGGAGAGAGTTTTTATAGTTTTTTACTATAACATTGAGTTATTCTCTGGAGAATCGGAGTTAGAATTGAGATATAATTGAGATATATTATTTTGGAGTCATAATTGGAGGTATATATTATTTTGGAGTTATATTTGAGATAATATATTGGAGATATATTTTTTGGCCATTTTTGATATTTGCCAATGTGATGTGAGCTATGTTTAGTTCAATTATTTTGCAGCCATCTTTGTTGCAAATGGAGACACATATTTGGAGATTATGGGGCAATATTTGTGAGTGTGTGAGTTAGTTGCCTTAAGTGCACATTTTTTGGAGATATATTTTTTGGAGCCTTGTTTTGTTCTACATGGAGTTATTGGGGAAATAGAGGTAAATATTTTGTATTTGCCGAAATAGAGGTGATTATTCTCTATTCTTGGAGTGGTGTCTTTTTTTTATTGACATGTGGCTATTGGAGAAATAAGAGAGAATAATATAATGGGGTTGGTTTTTAACCAAATGGAGGAAATATTTTTATAACCGGAGTGGTGTTATTATTAGTATGGTGTCTCATAATGGAGTTGGGATTAATCTTGGGCGGGTGACCTTTTTTTTTGTGGTTATGGAGTTTTTTTCGAGCCAAGAGGAGATTTCTGTGTTTCTTTCTCTTCTTTGGTTTCGTGTCTATTTAGAGGCGAATGGCATTACTGCATTACGAGTCATTTGGAGATGTGTGCATTTTTTATGTT
The DNA here is from genome assembly GCF_015104395.2 of Macrobrachium nipponense. Taxonomy (NCBI): domain Eukaryota; kingdom Metazoa; phylum Arthropoda; class Malacostraca; order Decapoda; family Palaemonidae; genus Macrobrachium; species Macrobrachium nipponense. The sequence goes on along the minus strand of NC_061100.1, from coordinate 129,966,819 downwards.
CACAAGTGTGTTATTCTTGGAGAAATATAATTTGGGGAAAAGTCATGTTGAGAGAATAAGTCTTCGAGACAAATTTTTGAACACATTAGTCATATCCTGGAGTTAATTCGGTGAAATGTGTCAGTTAGACCTTTTTTTCTAGAGAATCATGAGTTTCCAAACTTATGTGTCTGACTAGACAATTCTTATGCTACTGTTAGAGCATACGTCCGCAGGCGATTTTTCTGCTGACAAGGGATGTGATGAGCCGTGTGCTGACTTTTTTCCTCTGATGGTGATAGATCAGAATTTTTGCAATATCTGGAAATGTTGGCAATAGCATTTCACGAAAGCGCATGGGTAAGAGTTTGCTTTCTGGCAAATTCCGTGGCTTTACATGGAGCATTTCTTGGGGGAAAAACGCGGGAGTTATGCATATTATACATGTATTATGTATTTTGTGATTGGGGAAACCTACTTGTGATTATCTTTTTATTATTTTTCTTCCTTTTCCTGTGAGAGATATAATTTGGGGATTGAGTTTAAGTAGCATTTCTTTTTTGGACGGGAGATTTGATTTTACCGGGAGATGGGATTTTTCTGGGGTTGCTATTTAAGTAAAGGGAGTTTGTCATTAAGTCTCATTGTGATTAATTATTGAGCAGTAAAGGGGTTTTTGCTGTTAAAAGTTGGAGATTTTTGCTGATTTTGTGGGTTGTTCAAATATCAGAACTTGAGAGAACATTTTTGGGTCTGGGTGTTACGAGATTCTTTTTTTCCTAGGGCTCATTGCGATTTTTGTCTTTTCTTTTTTTTTCTTGTGAGCACATTCGAGTTTGAAATGTGAGTGCAGAATTCCGTGGAGTTGCTGTGATTTCTGAGTTGTGTGTGTGTTGATGTGTGAGTTTGGAGAATTGAGTTGGAGAACTTGATGTTTTTTTTTTCTTTAAGAGTTGTGATAATGACTTATCATTTTAGCAGTCATATTAAGGGAGTTAGTTGGGAGACGTTCAGTTAGTATTTCTGACTTTTTGAGATCGTTGTTTGATAGAGGTAGTATATCTGGGTTAATTTTCTTAGATTGACCAGTGACTTGACTGACATACTAACACACACCCAAAAAGTCGTTCCCCGACACCAGCAAGACGTCCACCAGCCGTGAAGAGAGGTTGCTGCCATGTTGTCCAGGGTGATTACAAGAATTTCCACGTGGGTGATCGCGAGAATTCTACAGCGTGTCTTTTGGGGATTTACAGAAGCCGTGAGAAGTCTTCTACGATGAGGGAGGCATTCCGTCTTCCTACAGGTGCAGCTACTTGCAGACAAGCGAAGAGGGATATTCAAGAATCCTAATGCAGAAAATATGAGAGAAAATGCATCTTGTGTTATTGGGAGATTAAAGCGTGATAAGACTTTATTTTATAATGCCAGAGACGTGCAGTTATACTTATATTTTGTTTTAAGCCGGCCAGTGTTTTGTGTTATAAGCAATTTTGCTAGGCGGGGGCTAGCATATAGGTGGCCGAGCTATCTGTAAGGCATAGGGTTTTTGATTAATAATATATTGTCCGTGTGTTCCCTGTGACCTATGGACTGTGGAGAACAGTGTAGAGGTGACGACCTGAGAGTAGCTGATCAATGAGTTTCTGGGGATGGCGTGAGATAAAAATGATTAGTTCGACAAGTCAATGCACGACAGTTTTATGAACTCTTCTCAAAGTGCCTTTGTGAAACTGGATGCAGCTAGAACCGCGAGGCGCTAGTGAACTGTGTGTTCGTATGTGCGTGTGTGCCTCTTCCCTTTAATAGGTTCATACCCAAGCCTATGGGAGGGATTTTGATAGAGGGCTTCAAGTCACAGGCAAGATGCCGTGGCATTCGCCGGGGGAGTTTTTTATTAAGTGTTTAGTGTCCGGCTGTCTGGGTAAGTGTTGAATTGCTTTAACCAAAGGGATGGCTTGTTTGATATCTTGTAAGATGTTCCATTTTATTAACTTTGTCTTTGAACTTGTGTGTACTTACCGGGATGTGTTCTGTATCTTTGAAACAGACGATTCTGGTACTTGTGGAATGCAGAGGGACAAAGAATTCCCAGAGGGGTGTAGACTATTTTTGGTGACTTGACATTGTACTGTTTTTGAGTTAGTCTGTAAGACTGGATTACTTGGTTGATTGATTTATTTATTCTTGTTCATAAACGTTAATGTTATGATGCAACTCTCTCATTTTCATTACCTGTTAGAATGGAGAGAAAGAAGTGGAGAGAGAGAGAGAGAGAGAGAGAGAGAGAGAGATTGCTGAGAGAGAGAGAGAGAGAAAGGTTATGAGTAATGGGGTCTGCCTTCCGTTTCGTGTCCACGCTTACCTTATGAATACGGGGGAATAATCCCCCCATGTTACACACACACATATATATATATATATATATATATATATATATATATATATATATATATATATATATATATATATATATATATATGGTGGCACTTTTCTTAGATATCAGGATTGTGCGCTCACTGTTCCGATGACAAATAGTTCCTGTCATTATATTTTCTTTATTCCATTACTTTGCCAACGTTCGTTTATTCATTTGATCTTAAAATCTACATTAGGTATAACTTGCCAGGTTCTTTACCTAACTCAAACGATTATCACATCCACCGTTGATTGTGTAGTTGTTCTAGTTTAAGATAAGCATACTATTATTTTAATCTAAAATACGTAAACTTTAACAATACAGTTTTCACAAGACTGTCTCATGCAGAAGTGAACGCATAAGGAAGGAAC
>NC_061100.1:129936550-129956550 GCF_015104395.2 Macrobrachium nipponense | reverse complement strand
GGCGTTGTCACGCACCTTTCCAATAATATTTCAGTTAAATTTGTCGGCGGAGTGGTAACCTCGGGGTAGAACAATGACTCGTCCAAACAAAGGCCCTGCATTCAGACCAACGTCGTCTGCATCCACAGGGAAACTGAGGCGGATTAATCCACACCGAACTTCGCATGCGAGAGAAAACAGAAACACAGGCCGAGATGCCTTAGAGAGAGAGAGAGAGAGAGAGAGACGCGTCAAATGACAGCGACCAGTCTAGCCCATTTGAACTCGGGTATTGCGGGTTACGCTACAATACGAAATCGCTTTTGCTCGCGTCTCCGTTTCGTGTTCAAGAATTCAGGCCATGATTTTGGTTTTCCTTTTCCTTCCCTGGACAGTGAAATGAGGGAGAGTGACTGCAGATGGTACTGCAAATTTTTTTTTCAGGTAAGTGATCACGCTTAACAACACACCTGTATACTTCATAACCGTTAAAAGTAAGTAAAATGAATGACTTCCAACAATAAGTTTTCCAAAACTCGAGGCAAATACAAGTTCCAGTCACGGCCCTCGTAAGGAAATTAAAAACTTAGTGACTGCATAATGAAACTGAAAATTTCTTATTATAGATAATGCGAGCTGATAGAGAATGAATTCGTGTTTCTGAGACTTACGTTAATCGTAGAGACAAATCTGTCTGATCAGTCTGCACCATTCAATTTTCATTCTGAATTGGTCTCAAGAGATAACTTTGGGATTATCAGAGGTCGCAAATCCATCTTCGTTTTTTATTCGCTTGTTTATTCTTCTGGTAATGGTGTGGGTGTGTAAAAGAAAGAGAGAGAGAGAGAGAGAGAGAGAGAGAGAGAGAGATTAACTAATTTGCTGTAATACAACGAATGATTTCTTGTACACATTAGCTTCTTTTTTTTTTTTTTTGCCTCCTCTCCATTCTTCATTATTTTTCAAACGATCTCAGGAACGCTCATCCAGAGAACTCTGAGAGGCAATAGAGCTTCACTTCTCAAGAAGAATTTAAATTCGCGTCTTCCGGGTTCAAGCATAAAAATTTACCAGCCACATAACGGGAGAAATCCTTTTAATAGCAGGCGAAAATCAGTGTCATTTCTCGACCCTGTCTGCCGTTCCTTACAGCTGAGCTTCATCGAGAACCAATTTTTCATTTAAGTAGAAAAGTGAAAAAGTTATTAATCTGTTTGATAATCTATGAAGCGTTTGTATTGCAAGATATGATAGGCTGCAACGATTTTAGCAATATAACTATGAAGCGCTGCCATTAGGAGAATGTTTTAAATGCATACTTCCCTATTTGAAACTCATTGTGTCAAGTATTATATTCTCTCTCTCTCTCTCTCTCTCTCTCTCTCTCTCTCTCTCTCTCTCTCTCTCAACTTTCGAGTCCTGCCCTATTTAGAAAATTTTCTTCTTAGAAGAGGTTAGGGTTGAAGATGAGAATATGCCATCTATATAATGATTTTCCGTACACATCATTATTAGTATTATCATTATTTGTAGTTTAACGCCTTCTTGTCAAAAGAACATGCCGATCGTTTTCAAATGCTCTGTCATACTTAATCAACTGACGTGTATAACATTGCATTTTCTTTGCCTTCCATGGAATCTTATTGAATTCATAATACTTGGCTTCACCACTTTGCAAGATATCTCTCTCTCTCTCTCTCTCTCTCTCTCTCTTCTCTCCTCTCCTTACTGATTTGCACGATGACAGTAAAATATCCTGATGAGCCTCGTAACAAAAGCCAACTAAATTAATATCAAAGAAATTCAATGACTATGAGAGTATTGCAAGAACGGATTATGGTACCTCAAGGTGAGGACCTGCGCTATTTTTATTTGTTTACTTCGTTGCCCCTGCATGTGTTTTATACGGGGAGAGAGAGAGAGAGAGAGAGAGAGAGAGAGAGAGAGAGAGAGAGAGAGAGAGACGAGAGAGAGAGAGAGAGAGAGAGAGAGAGAGAGAGAGAGAGAGCAGATAGAGAGAGAGAGAGAGAGAGAGAATGGGGTTGGGGAAGGAAGGGGGAGAAGAAGAGAGCGACCGACCTCGATTTTTTTCATAAACCTTATCGATATTGTACAAATACTTCTTCGTCTTTTTATATGTATACAAAATATACAATAGCTGACATTTCCAGAAAGGTAATTCAACTGTGCCAATTAACGTAAATGTATGAATTACTGTTCCAGTGAATTCTTGATCTCCATTATTCAATTTATGTCGTTCACCTTCTCAAAAGAATGTCAGAGAAAATGATTTTAGATTGAAGAGATCTGGCAAAAGAAAAATTTGAGAAACGCAGCCCGGAACAAAGGAGGATTGTGAAATATGGATGTAAAAAATGAGAAATGAAGTAAGTGTCTTGTACTTCAGCTGCCATGTTGTTTCAGAGGAATAAATGAGAAAACGAAAATGCTCTACACAACATCCCAACCTAGAACCAAAGCTAACTCCTCTTTCCCGCACGACTGTAGAGAGAAATGAACACACGAAGTTTACTCACGATATAACCCGACTTATTCATTCTTTTTATCTTTTAACCAAGATGTTCAGAAAAGTCCCCCCACCCACCCAACCAACCATCCCCCTCCCCGGGGACTCTGCGTTGCCTTGCTTGGGAGGTATTTTTGCATTGTGCCTAGGAACAATAGCGTAGTGAGGAAGCTCTCCAATAATATTCCAGTTAATTCCGTCGGAGTGGCCACTTCTGGAGAGAACAAAGACTCTGGACAAAGAACTGAGCATCCAGGAACCTTGTCTGCTTCCTGGATGCTGGCGTTGTAAATTAAACGCATCAAACGTCTCACTCCAAGGGAAATAGAATCACTGAGATGCCATGAGGGAAAGGGGTATTAGACGAAGGTCAGCGACTTTCAGAGCTGTTGGGTTCTGCAACAAAGAACTGGATGCCCAACAGACTGTTCAAGGATGCTCTTGATGAGGCCTGCTTTTGTGACTTCAGACATTTACACCTGTTCAATTTTTTTTCCTCTTCCTATTTGCACGACTTTCTACTCTCTCTCTCTCTCTCTCTCTCTCTCAAATATTTTCATACAAATGGGAAACATGACACATTTCACTCGTTCCTTTAAACTGGACACACTCCCAGCCTGATTGAAAAATATCACCAATTGCAAAATAATTGATCTCTCATTTCTTCCTTTCATCCCACCCTGGGAATTATACACCGAGGATACCACACACACTTTGCCCGATTATTTATTTTCTTTCATGTTGCTAGTTTTAAGGTTCTTTTGAGCACTCTATCTTTCTGTTTAGAATAAAAAAAAATAAAATAAAATTACCCTGAGCAATGTGACTGCTTTCTTATGAATGGTTATGGTGACATAAGCTAAACATTACTTTCCTCTGCAGTTCCATGCCCAATCTTCTATTATTTCTCATGAAGCGCTTTTACATTTCTATGAAATTCATGGCCCACCCATTGTTTATCAGGACCTACTGAAGGCTACGTGTATCCAAATATCCATATCACACGTATTGACTACTGAATGCAAGAGTCGCCTGTTTTATAGCAACTGATTATTCATTTGAAAGACGGTTATTTACATTTTTTGTTTTATATTGAATGCATCTTTCGATCAATTAAGCTGTTGCCGTTCTATTTTATAAATCTGTTTATTGGAGAAACAAATCCACTGCTATGTAAATGTACATTTATTTAAATTTAAAAACAGCAAGGATAGCTTTCGGGAATCTGTTCGGTCCCCCTGAAAAGATTCCCGAAAGCCATCCTTGCTGTTTTTAAATTTAAATATATGTACATTTACATAACTGTGGATTTATTTCTCCATTTGAAGACTCGTACTACAATAAGGATTTTTTTAATCAGTTTATTGCTAAGTTTTATGATTTATTCCTTTGAAGTACAAATTCGCGCAACCCGTCCAAGTGAAAGGAAACTGCATTAGAGGTTACTTAAGTCTACGCTTGCGTGTCTGTCTTGTGCTCCAGGCAAAACATATGCACCAGTCTGTAAGAACTATTTTGCTCTCCATTCCTTTATTCCTGCCCTTAAACCTATTAAATCAGCGTAACAGTTTTAAGCTCATAAATTGCTTAAAATTGTCCCCTATAACCCTGAGTTATTGGTAAGATGTTCAGTCGAATCATCTACAAAAGGGAGAGAGAGAGAGAGAGAGAGAGAGAGAGAGAGAGAGAGAGAAAAGAGAGAAGAAGGTCGAGAGAGAGAGAGAGAGAGAGAGAGAGAGAGAGAAATGCTATTTCTTAGATGAAGGAATTGCACTCCAAAGTTAAAAGAAATGAAAAATCAACATTGCCGAAGGAAAAGGAAGTCGTTAAGTAAGTATAGGAACTCTATTACGACAAACTTACAGACGTCGAAACATGAAATTGCTGAACTACCGATGAGAAAGAAGGAAAATTTACGATCAAAGAGTTCGTGTAATTGAGTATACTTATGTACGAAATTCCCCATAGACCAAACTAAGTTTGAGATTTTCTCTCTCTCTCTCTCTCTCTCTCTCTCTCTCTCTCTCTCTCTCTCTCTCTCTATCCTTAGGATGAAAGCAAATGAAATTATGTCTCAGCCGTAAACAATAAAACAGGAGAAAATGAGTTTACACCTCCCCGTCTTTGGAGACGTCTATAGAATAATGAAGTTGTTTGTTACCTTTATAGTTCTTTATGAGATTTCAAAAGTAAATACATAAGTGAGTCAATTTATAATATTTGCGTACTCTCAGTAGCAATTTGTTTTTGAATCATTCGAGGCTAACTCTTAAAGACTACTTACGAGACTGAAACAGAAACGCGCCGTTGGTAGCTGTCTGCTGCCGGTCGAAAACTTGGAACCTCTCGAACAAGGTGTTATAAGTTTAGCAGTTGAAAACGATCCAGTCTTCTCAGTTTAGAAGTTGGAGAAGATCCTGCTTTCTCAGTTTAGAAGTTGGAAACGATCCTGCTTTCTCAGTTTAGAAGTTGGAAACGATTTAGTTTTTCTCAGTTTAGAAGTTGAAAACGATCCAGTGTTCTCAGTTTAGAAGTTGGAAACGATTTAGTTTTTCCCAGCTTAGAAGTTGAAAAGGATCCAGTATTCTCAGTTTAGAAGATGAAAACGATCTAGTTTTTCTCAGTTTAGAAGTTGTAAAGGATCCAGTGTTCTCAGTTTAGAAGTTGGAAACGATCTAGTTTTTCTCAGTTTAGAAGTTGAAAAGGATCCAGTGTTCTCAGTTTAGAAGTTGGAAACGATCTAGTGTTTCTCAGTTTAGAAGTTGAAAAGGATCCAGTGTTCTCAGTTTAGAAGTTGAAAACGATCCAGTTTTCTCTGTTTAAAAGTTGAAAACGATCCGGTTTTCTCAGTTTAAAAGTTGAAAACGATCCAGTTTTCTCAGTTTAAAAGTTGAAAACGATCCAGTTTTCTCTGTTTAAAAGTTGAAAACGATCCAGTTTTCTCAGTTTAAAAGTTGAAAACGATCTAGTTTTCTCTGTTTAAAAGTTGAAAACGATCCTGTATTCTCTGTTTAAAAGTTGAAAACGATCCAGTTTTCTCTGTTTAAAAGTTGAAAACGATCCAGTTTTCTCTGTTTAAAAGTTGAAAACGATCCAGTTTTCTCGTTTTAAAAAGTTGTGAAAACGATCCTAGTTTTCTCTGTTCTAAAAGTTGAAAACACCATTTTTCCTCTGTAAAAGTTGGAAAACGATCAGTTTTTCTCCGTTTAAATGTTGAAAACGATCCAGTTTTCTCTAGTTTAGAGTTGAAAAGTTTTGAAAACGATCCAGTTTTCTCTGTTTAGAAGTTGAAAACGATCCAGTTTTCTCAGTTTAGAAGTTGAAAACGATCTAGTTTTTCTCAGTTTAGAAGATGAAAAGGATCCAGTGTTCTCAGTTTAGAAGTTGAAAAGGATCCAGTTTTCTCAGTTTAGAAGTTGGAAACGATCTAGTTTTTCTCAGTTTAGAAGTTGAAAAGGATCCAGTGTTCTCAGTTTAGAAATTGAAAACAAACAATGCTGAATTCTCAGTTTAGCAGTTGAAAACGATCCTGTATTCCCAGTTTAGAAGTTGAAAACGATGATGATTTCTCAGTTTAGAAATTGAAAACGATGCTGATTTCATGGGCAGCGGCTCATGCAGTATTATACCGAAAGATAGATCTATTTTCTATGGTTTTGATTATACGCTGTGCAGAAAACTCTATTGCGCCTAAGAAACTTCGACTCATTTTTTACTTGTTAGATTTTTCATTTCCTTGTATTTTCTGATTAGTTGACAGCAGGAAGTAACGATTGCCTTTGATTTTTCCTACTCATATTTCATCAGTTGCAACCTTTCGTCTCCTAATATGCCCGATATTTCATATTAATTTTCTTTACTCGTAACAGTGTGCCAGTTATGCTTACTTGTTAATAAAAATGAATATTGATGGGTAACGCATAGATTCCTATTTTCATCTGTCATATTTTCTGTCTCCTATACCATGTGTATGATAAAGCATATTTACATTCTATAAGGCCTTGTATATATGCATAAGTTTCCAAATATCGGAGTAGTTTCCTTCGGTCGTAGTTCCCAAGTATTACCAGAGAAATGTTTATTGACACAATCGCGGATTTAACGAAATTCACCTGTTACGTAAAAGAACCATTGTATTGTTTTAGAATTTTTTTCCCTCCCGACGGCAGGCAATGCTGAAAAGCCAATAAATTCTGAACCGCGCTGTTGTTTTAGATGCGAAATAGTTGGGGCTTCGTCCGTAAAGGAAAAAAAATAAAGGATTGTGAAAAGGCTGAAACTATCAATTATTTTCCATAAAAACGTTGGCCCATAGGCGGAAAAAAATAAGGCACAAACAAATCAATAGAAAAAGAAAAGAAAAGGTCCAGGGAAAAAAAGTGACTGAATGGAAAAGAACAGATTAAAAAGGCAGAGAAATTCCTGAAAAATAAAGCTTAAAAGGACATAAAATAAATAACCATTTGAGATAAAAAGATAAAGTGAAAATAAGGGAGACTAAATACAAAGCAGAAGTTGCACAGGAAAGGAAGGCGGTGGGGGCGGGCGGACGGGGGGTGGGGGGTGGGGGGGGGGGGGGGGGGGCGCAGTAATAAATTTGGAGTTTTCATTAAATGAACTTCGGCAAACATTTTAATTAGTTTGTTTGTGCCCAGTATCAGTTGGAATAGCAGACTGACAGACTTTTTTAAACCTCATGGTTTGGCATATTTCACAGTTTTGAAAACCGTTGTGTAAAGTTCTAGTCACCCCTATATTGGGGCTTTTTGCTGTCAGTGCGCCTCGCACGTTGCACTGTAAGCATTCTTTAGGGTTCTTTGCAGCTTCCCTTCGGCCCCTTCTTGTAACCCCTTTCACTCCGTTTACTGTAGCTCCGTTCTTTTTCTTTCTTTCATCTTTCTTACAACTACGAGGTTTTCCTCCTGTTACACTTTTCAAACCTTTTACTCTCAACTTTCCCTTCAGCGTTGAATGGCCTCATAGGTCCCAGCGCTTGGCCAGCGTCCTGATTTTATATAAAGTTCTGAAACAATTTATTACAAACCTTTGAATGACCAAATTACTCTGTGCTACAGAATTCTCGCCATAGATTATTTTTACAGTACATTTTCATGCACTTCTGTGCATACAGAAAATAAGAAAACTTCAGACTTGACTGAATTGTGCACTAACTGATTGGCAAGTGAACACAAACCATGAGTCAAACAATTAATATTGCCATAAAGTGTTCACTCAGCAAAGGGGTAGAGAGACTTAGCTATGATTTGCTGCTTCTAAATAGCAGCCAAGATACTGTATCTCTCAATAAGAAGAATTTCACAGCTTCATTTGATGAATGTGAATTACCCTTAAACGCTCAAAATCCTTTAGCTCTGTACTGTAAATCACTGTAGATTCTTGCTAGTGCATAATTTCATCTAGATTCAGATGCTCAGCCTTCAGCTTTCAATTTAAGTCATAGATCACTTTTATATTAAGGTTACTTTCAACCAAAATATAAAAAAAGAAATCTATTTCGGTTTAAAATGGGATAATAAAGGCATTTTTACGAGAATATATACAAGAATCTATTGTTAAAGTACCGTCATGGATATGCTAGACTGACACCCGAAAGCTAATGGGGCCTGTTTGCAAATCCTCCGATTTTGCTCTCTTTCACTTGCTTTCATCATCCTCCCCAAATCAATATTTTTCACTTATAAGTCCTTTTCACAAGACAAGTAGTACCACACTATTTAAAGTTGCCTCAAGCTTATATGTTTATCTAACTCTTCCTGTACTCATAAAAAAAAAAAAAAAAAAAAAAAACTACCCAGAGCATTTCGATTTTCTATCACCTAACCGCAGTCCCTAGTCTTGGCCATTATACTCCCAGGTATAATTGCCTAAAAGTATTCCTTTACCCCGTCCCCTTCTGTTTCATAATAATGGTCTGGTAACACAGCAATGAAGCCTGTTTGTCTTCTAACGATGGATGTGAATGATCGAGCTATTGGATGCCAATGTTAATGATATACGAATAATAGTTCACATTATCAGTGAAATGAGTCGCTGTTAAACAAATAGAAAAATAGTATAGTAACACAGTAATAAAAATTGCAATGGTAAAAATTATATTCAGTTCTGATTAATCATAATCGTCAACTTCGTTCCATTCAGGTGTGGCTGCTGCTGCTGCGGGCGTTTGCTGGAATCCAACATTTTTCCAGGGTAGATCATTATTAGGTGTCAATTTCAGAACATGATTATTTGAATGGAAATACGCTTTGGATTTCCACAATCCATCTAATTATAAAGTAATGAAATTATAAACCGCAGATACCAAGACCTATAAATATAATTTCAAAAAGGCAAATGTGATACCCATTGACAGGTTACGATATGGAAGGCTTTGGGAAAAATTATAGACCACCAGATGTATACAGGAACTAATGTATCCAATGTGTCACTCATATTTGTTTTTTATTCGAGCCACTTTTCACCAGAGTAGCCTAGATGGGACTTTCTCTGGCTGGTATTGAACTCGAGTCATCCGAGTGACAACCCAAGAGAGGATAAAAGGAAATAGTTTGCAGTCGATATGAGTTTTCATCTCGGCCTTGTCGCTTCAGTCTCGAATTCGTCGACTATTTATGATCACGTGGATTAGTCAGTTCAGTGACTCCAAGATCCATTTTTGCTATTTTTGTTTCTTTCCATTAATTCTTTTTATTTTTTTTTCATTTTTGATAAAAATTCAATTGAAATTGAATTTGATTAGTTTTTTGTGTGTGAAAATTAGCACCCAACTTCTCTTGAAAGGAACACGTAGTTCAGTTGGCTACATCTTTATAATTGTTATTCATACTTTTTCATGTTTAACAAACATTGTTCCTCATTCCAGTAATTGCAGCTTTGTATTATCCTGACCCTTCCCTGATTAGAGCATCAGTGCCAATTTTTGCTTTCCCTCTCGTTAGGATCAAATTAAATGACAGTGCGTTTAACCAATGGCTTACCCACCCCCTTTACTGATTCTCCAGCCCCGCCAGGTAGCCTCGCAACCTCCCAGGTCACTCTTCGTTAGATGTGGTGTGGGTAAATCAGTGATCCCAATATTTCAACGTCACATGACCATTCTTTCCCCTCTTTTACAAAGCTCAGGAACTGCAGTCTAATAAGTTCTGTTTGTCTTTGCTTAAAGGTCAAACCTTAATATTTTAATATCTTGTTTCTTGTTCTTGAATTTTTTGGGAGTGGGTTTTGGTTTGGTCATAGCACCTAACTCATTCTCCTAATGATTAGAAAGCAGCAATACTTGGGTCTAACAGAATTTAGTGTTGCCCTTGACATGGTAGCAAAAAGGCTCCTACAAATTATTAACCTGTTATTTAATTTTCTGAGTAAATTTGATTCGACTAGCATTTCACCAAGCTTCATTTATTTTTCGAAGCAAAAAAATCTGTTACAACCTGTTAAATATGTTTATAAGATGCAGATAAAGCTTCCTGACAGCTCAGGATATAATTATGAGATGAAAGTGTTTTTGAAAGTAAAGCAACAGGCTGCACAAACTTTTTGTTCCTTCTTTTGGTGCTTTTCCTGTCAATCGTGAACATATTAAGCAGGTCAACGCCAACCAAACCTACATATGTGAAGTGAAAGACGTTTTACATACACACACTGCACTGAAGGCGGTCTAGAGACCACGAGGCTGGGTTCTTCTGACCTTAGCCCAGGCCTATGTCTGACATCGGAATGCAGTGACTGACACTGACATAGTCTCTCTGTCTTCTGCCCTCGAAAATTTAGGCCGAGGCCATAATATACATAATGTATATCATTGGTCTCAAAACTAAGAGGCCAGATTCTTCTGACCTCGGCCTAGGCCTACATCTTGAGCTGAACATAATCGATTGACTCATTAACTTGGTCTCGGGATGTATGCCATTGACAATTTAACCCGAGGCCGCAATATATTTGATAAGTTTTAATAGAAACTAAACACTGTTCTGCAGTGTTGAAGTCTCCAGGTGTAAGGATAACTAATTACTGGAGAGCAGCAATGAAGTCTCCGGGAATATAGATAACTACTTACTGAAGAGAAAGCAGCATTTAAGTCCCCAGAAATATAGACAATTACTTAACCCTTACTGGACGGTAAATACTATATCGATATGCAGCTAATCAGGCCAGGTAAACTTTGAGGTGGGCCAATTTACGAAAAAAATCATCAATGGAAAGGGGAAGATATGCAAATGTACAAGGCAAAAGCAAAAAAATGATAAAAAATTTCCCTCACCTTCCACGAGAAGTTGAAAATTACTATTTATAAACCCTTGTGGGACCTCTTTTACAAGACAATCGTAAATTTTACCAACTTATATGTTTTTTTTTTCTAATAAAAAAATTTATTTTAATTTGTAAAATTATAATTACTGCTCACGCAATATCAACACAGATAAGAAATAAAATCAGTAATAAATTCTTAGCATATTTGTTGAAAAATATTTACATAAATTTACCGAGAACGAAGATTCAGTAACTTTTTTACTTTTACATGTTTTTTCAAATATTTCTTTGCATTTTCTTTATGAACTTGCATTTATAACTGATGTACTATCGTAGAAGACAATAACAAAAAGCAACAGCAGTCCATTGGTATATTTATGAACAAATTTACAAAATGATGTCACATGAGAAAGAGGCGTAATACATTCCCCCCTTGAAGTTAAAAAGAGAAGTGAAGTACTGAGATGCCCGGTTCTGGTTTTAGCCAGTGTAAAATTTAAGAATATGAATTTATAGGGCTATATGAATTATAGAACTTAATATTTTTTATCTACAGAATCCATCTGTCCACCACACCAAACCTATTATTACTACTCCTGAGGATCAATATGTCCATTAAGGGTTGATGAAGAGCAACATTGAAGTCTCCAGAAATATGTATAACTATTTAATGAGGAGCAGCATTGAAGTTTCTATGAATATGGTAAACTACTTATTGGAGGCAGCATTGAAGTCTCCATGAATATAGATAACTACTTACTGGAGAGTAGTATTGAAGTACCAGAAATAAGGATAATTACTTACAGGAGAGCAACATTGAACTCTCAATGAATAAAGATTACTACTTACAAGAAAGTAGCATTAAAGTCTCCAGGAATAGGGATAACTACTTACTGGAGAGTAACATTGAATTCTCCAGAAATATGGATAGCTAATTACTGGAGAGTTGCATTAACTGTTTCATATCCGCCTAGTTTTGAGCACTGTGTCCCCAGATATCCGAGGTATCTGGGAGCGCTCTACAGTGCGAAAAAATAATTATATAGAAAATTCGGCGAAAATATAAATTTGATGCCAACAACGTTCATTTTCTGTCCTTTTTTTCTAAATGTTAGTATTTTATGGTGGAATAGTCAGAATAAGAGTCCCAGCCCTCTAAATACGAAAAAATGTGAGTTATTTAATAAATAAACAAAAAATCTTTACTTATTTTTATATTTTCGTTCGTAACCCAAAAACTCTGAAAGTCATGTGAATGAATTATTTTTTATGAGAAAGCCTATAAAATTCTCTAAATAACGACATATAAATCAATGGAAAACAAATAAGTCCAGCCGGTGAAAAAATTGATAGAAAAGAGGGTAAGAAACAGAGCACGGTACAGGGATTTGAGCATGCACAGTACAGAAACTACTTTGCTGGTGTATTGATACCCGAGATACATGGTCCAAGGTATGATCTAGCCTATCGAAATCGCTACTTGTCCGAAAATTTTAAAAAATGCCCCTACCACACGCACAAAAAATTTCGGTAAATTTTACGTACCGCTACGTCAGTTGGATAGATAGGGGATAGAGTATTTTTACGTACTATTACGTCAGTTGGACATGGAAGGGTTAAAGTCTCCATGAATATATATAACTACTTACTGAAGAGTAGCATTGAAGTCTTCATGAATGTAGATAACTACTTACTGGAGAGTAGCATTGAAGTCTGCAGGGATATGGATAACTACTTACTGGAGGCAGCATTGAAGTCTGCATGAATGTAGATAACTACTTACTGGAGGCAGCATTGAAGTCTCCAAGAGTATAGATAACTACTTACTGGAGGCAGCATTTAAGTCTCCAAGAGTATAGATAACTACTCACTGAAGGCAGCATTGAAGACTCCATGAAAGTAAATAACTATTTACTGAAGGCAGCATTGAAGTCTCCAGGGATATGGATAACTACTCACTGGAGGCAGCATTGGAGTCTCCATGAATGTAGATAACTACTTACTGGAGGCAGCATTGAACTCTCCAGAAATATAGATAACTACTTACTGGAGGCAGCATTAAAGTCTCCAGAAATAGGGATAACTACTTACTGGAAGCAGCAGTGAAGTCTCCATGAATGTAGATAACTACTTACTGGAGGCAGCATTGAAATCTCCAGGGATAAGGATAACTACTTACTGAAGGCAGCATTGAAGTCTCCAGAAATATGGATAACTATTTACTGGAAGCAGCAGTGAAGTCTCCATGAATGTAGATAACTACTTACTGGATGCAGCATTGAAGTCCCCAGGAGTAAAGATAACTACTTACTGGAGAGCAGCATTGAAGTCTCCAAGAACATAGATAACTACTTACAGGAGGCAGCATTGAAGTCTCCAGGGATATGGATAACTACTTACTGGAGAGCAGCATTGGAGTCTCCATGAACGTAGATAACTACTTACTGCAGGCAGCATTGAAGTCTCCAGGGATATGGATAACTACATACTTACTGGAGAGCAGCATTGGAGTCTCCATGAACGTAGATAACTACTTACTGCAGGCAGCATTGAAGTCTCCAGGGATATGGGTAACTACTTACTGGAGAGCAGCGTTGAAGTCTTCATGAATGTAGATAACTACTTACTGGAGGCAGCATTGGAGTTTCCATGAATGTAGCTAACTACTTACTGGAGGCAGCATTGAAGTCTTCAGGAATATGGATAACTACTTACTGGAGGCAGCATTGGAGTTTCCATGAATGTAGCTAACTACTTACTGGAGCAGCATTGAAGTCTCCAGGGATATGGATAACTACTTAATGGAGGCAGCATTGAAGTCTCCAGGGATATGGATAACTACTTAATGGAGGCAGCATTGGAATCTCCATGAATGTAGATAACTACTTACTGGAGGCAACATTGAAGTCTCCAGGGATAAGGATAACTACTTACTAGAGGCAGCATTGAAGTCTCCAGGGATATGGATAACTACTTACTGGAGGCAGCATTGAAGTCTCCATGGATATGGATAACCACTTACTGGAGAGCAGCATTGGAGTCTAAAATTCTGCTTCAAATGCTCATTCTTTGTTGATTACGATCCATTGTCAATTCCAGTCACTAAACCGCTACCAAAGATAATGACTTAATGGAATAACAGTGGTCATGGCATTACTTACTAGCCCTCTCTCTCTCTTTAAGTCTTACAACTTTAATTGAGTCTCTGTTGTCATTCTCAAGGTATTGTAAAAGGATAATTCAGTATTGTTTAATAATGCCAATGAAATTGGCAGAAAATAAACCCAACCATAGTGTAGTCTCTCACTCAAACTCACTCATCATACCTAAGTACTGAATTTATCGGTGTGCAACCATATCTACCCCTGATATAAAGACCATCAAAGTGGTTAAGGTATGTTGTTACTCGGATGACTCGAGAAATTTCCATCTACGGTAGGCTACTCTGGTGAGACGTGGCTCGAATAAGAAAGATATAAGTGCTATGTTGGATATATTGGTTCCTTTATACATCTGGTTATCTGTAAATTTTCCCCAAAGCCTTCCGTCGTATAGCCTGTCAATGGTTATCACAATTGCCTTTATGAAATTACATTTACTGGTCTTGAAATTAGCACTTTATAATCTCACTACTTTATAAATAGATGGACTGTGTAAATCCAAAGCGTATTTCCATTCAAATAATCATGTTCTGAAACTGACACCAAATAATGATCTACCCTGAGCAAAAGTAGGATTGCTGCAAAAGCTTGCAGCAATCCTACTGAATATGATTTTCACAATTGCTATTTTTATTACTCTGTTACTCTACTATTTTTCTATTTATTTAACAATTTATTTCACTGTAATGCGAACAATTATTCTTATATCATTAACATATTGTCTACAGTAGTGATTAAAAAATATGAGCCTTGGCATCAATAGCTCGACCATTCACGTTTGTTGTTACAAGGCAAACAGGTTTCATTGCAGTGTTACCAGACCATTTTCGTGAAACATAAGGGGATGGGGTAAAGGAATACTTTAAGACAACTGTATCTGAGCTATTCTTTTGTCAATCAAAGGATCTGCCCCTCTTTCAATCTCTAAGGCCACGCGTTCATCGGTTTTCATTCCAAATCTTCTGACTTTTTGTCATGATTTTCAATCAGCAGAATTTATCCTCCTACAGCAAGCCACTCATCTATAATTTTGCTAAATTTATTCCATCTGTGGTATCTCCATTCACATCTCCCAGTGGTACTTTCGGCGTTTCGACCAAGTGAATATTGAGTAACATATGATAATGAAAAGACCTCTTTCCAACAACACTGGTTCCGATTCTTCAAATACATTAATTAACTGTCTGTTCCAGGCTACTCTTCCTCGTCAGGCTTACATCTTTCTACTCTGATTTCGGTCTTTTTCACAATTTCCGTTAACCGTTGTCCGTTGCACACAGTTAAAACCATTCTTACAATAAGCTGAATTACCATATACTATACATTTTATGGGCAAAATCTGAAACTCTTAGGGAAACGTGTTAATGTTTCATGTATATATTCATGTATGTATATATATGTATATATATATATATATATATATATATATATAATATATATATATATATGTGTGTGTGTGTGTGTGTGTGTGTGTGATGTGTGTGTGAGTGTATGTATGTATGTGTGTGTATGATTTTTGTTTGCATAAAAACAGGATATGTGGCGTACATTCAGAACAAAAAAATATTCATTCGTACACACTATACATTTATGAATTTCTATACAATACTTCGTAAATGAAAAGAAATATAGGAAAGAAAAAGCAAAGTAACCGATTTGGCAGAATCTGGCTCAGCCCCGACAAAGATAAACTGAGAAGTCAACACGCATCAGAAGTTGAACACCTCACAAGATTTCATATGTCAGTGTGTACATTTCATGTCAAAGATTAAACTCCCAGACAACTTCAACTGCGTGAAGGAGAGAGAGAGAGAGAGAGAGAGAGAGAGAGAGAGAGAGAGAGAGAGAGAGAGAGAGAGAGAGAGGAAATAATATCGGCGCCGACGAAAGTTTTAACTTTTAGCTGCAAAGAAATGGCTTCTGTTGATTCGCTTGACTTGAAGAGAAAAACAAATCATGATAGTTTTCCCGACGGTTATTACCGCCTGCGTTCTTTACGTAAGTTTTTCTTCCTCTCCTTTTTCTACTTCCTATTCTTCTTCTCGGGAAACTTTGAGAGAAGATGCACGGTAAGGATGGGCAAGGTCTTTATTATTTTTTTAAGGATGTTTACGTGACACAAATAAACAATAAACAAGACAGAAAATTGTCGGTAGGGAGTTTACTTTGGCCACTGAGGCTCAGCAATTATTGGCAATTATTGTTATAAATAATGGTTTGATGTCTAGCTATGAAAGGATGGAACAAATCAAACAGTAAATTGAAGACGCGGTTTCAGCGGCGAAAAGTCTCCAAAGCTTCATCGTAGCCCACGAGATGTTCATCAATCGAATTTTAACCAAATGTCGATCAACAAATCCTAGTCAGCCAAAGAAAAATGCTTTCACTCGTGGTCATCAAGATCCGCTCTTCCGTTCTTGTACAGACGCAGACATTTACACACACGCACACACGTGCGCGCGCGTTTGGGCTTCAGTGGTGGAGAGAATGAATGGAAGCACTGAACAAGGATGGGTGAATGGGTGTATCATCGAAATAACATGTCCAAGGAAAAACCTGGTATGGAATTGATTATAATCCGCTAATAGATTTGACAAGAGGAGGGAATAATAACATCAAAATAAAAAGGAATAATGGTATATTTCATACTTTTTAACCTGTATTTCTGATTCGTCATTATTATTATTAATTATTATTATTATTATCGAGATGGGGCGAGCTACGATGTGTTGGGCAGGAGGGTGAATGTGCCATGTATCCCCTACCCTCCCCAATCCCATACCGGGGGCGCACAAACAGATTGCAGGAGGAGGGGGAGGTGTCATGTCTTATCTACCCTCCCTCTCCCCTACTTACCACAGTAGACGGCATAATAAAGGTAAAGCTAAAGCTCTCTTCTGGGATTTGAACCACTGACCTTGCATAATAAGTTATTGACATTTTTTATTATTAATATGGCTTTTTTTTCTCATATTCTGGGACATTTGTCTGACTTATCAGCGATTTCGTCGGGTTTTTCAATAACGTTCAAATCATTGACTGTCTTAATGCATTTGGAAATATAATGGATGAAAGCAAGTAAAAAATGCGCCGGAGAATCGAGTTTTCTGTACAAGTATAATCAAAGGCACCGAAAATTTATTCATCTTTCGGTGGTCTCAGTATAATGCTTTATGAGCCGCGGCATATGAAACTTTAACCACTGCCCAATGGTGGCCTATCCTATATCGTTGCCAGAAGCACGATTATAGCTAACTTTAACCTTAAATAGAATAAAAACTAATTAGGCTAGAGGGCTGCACTTTGTATGTTTGATGACTGAAGGGTGGAAGATTGACACCAATTTGCTGCCCTCTAGCCTCAGTAGTTTTTAAGATCTGAGGGCGGACAGAAAAAAGTTTGGACGGACAGACAAAGCATGAGCAATTTTTTTTTTTTTTTAACTAATAAAAAGCTTGCTGATAAGGAACTAAAGAAATAAAAACTCGATAGTAATCGGAATCAATTTATGAATGTAGTAACCTAAGCCGTCCACTGCCTTTCTAGTGGAAGATGGTGCCCCAGCCTAATATTAGGAAAGCGTCAGCAAAATTGGAACTTAGATGTAGAACGAAATCGCTGCTGCAGAAGCCTTCCGGCTGTCGTAAAACCTCGTCTCGTTAAGGAAGTTTATGATTTTTTTTCTTTTGGTATGAAATGGGAAGTTTGCGAAATAGGAATTGAAGCAACTTTTACGGCGAATCTGAAATTGGAATCAAATTATGATAATAGGATTGCTTAGATGTTGCTCTGCAAAGGCAAGATAGTGCAAAAATTGTAATTAAAACAAAGATATAAATGATCCCTTCTTTTTCCACCCGAAGGTTACTGTCGAAATTTAATCATTCAGTAACCTTCAGTTATTTTTTATTGCAAAACGCCAACCATCAAGGTCATGAATGATGTATATAACAATGTTCATTGGTTAAGGTAAACGATTAGCCTGTGTTGTTTTTTTTTCCCTTGAAAAGAATGTTTTAAAATCAGCGTTTCTTTCTATATACCAGTGTTGGTTCAGAACGGTGCTAAATAGGGAATATCACCTCCATTTGTTCGATTAGTTTCCCTCAAAGATCAAGAAATCAGGCAGACGCCAGTTCAACGCCATGTGTGTGAAATCTAGGCTTACGTACCTATATTCATAAATGCTTGCGTAAATTATTTAAGCGTATATATATAACTATATATGTGTATGTGTATTTATATATAGCCTATATGTGTATATATGTTTCGTGTTTGTATATTTACTTGTATATGTATATATATATCTTAAACGAGTTTTTAGAACCAAATGATACTCGTTCAGACAAATGAAAGAAACTGCTAACAAGCAACTGCCTACCCTTGATCTGTGGCTGAAACTGAAAAGGAAGACTAGGCTAATAAACCCTCGTAGATACAAAAATATACTTTTTATTTTCCAAATTAGCTAACATTTACATGGAACAAAATGAATACATTAAAGTGGAATTAAATGATTAAAGTCAGACCCCCCAAAAAACCGTAAACTGTCATTTTTCTCCTCTGAACCAGGTTTAAGTAAGTACCCCCTTAAATCCCATTGTGTCTGATTAACTACGCCATTTTTAATAGTCAATTAAGTCTTAGAGTACCCATTCTCTTATATGGCGACATGAACCCATCTGAAATAAAGAGATCATATTTTTTACACCACTCCACATGTGAAAGTTAATCAAAATGAATGTGTACTCACCACACTTCTCTTTCTCTTTTTACTTTAAAGGTTAACTTTTTCAAAGTCTTATCTTTATGTTACCTTATTCGATGGGCGTTCTCAAACCCTTCCAGGTGTGTTATGTACACTGACACAAGCAATCAAAGTGTCCTCTCTTCTTTTCATCACCTATTATCAAGCCTATTCACCATACACTACGAACATACATGCAGACACGCCTTGTGGAGCGCCTAGCAACGATGGGTGCCGCATGTCCCAATGTCCCAAGCGTGTGATTTCTGATTGCATTGGTCATCATTCCTGGCTGTTTTTCATTTCAGCATTCTTCAAGGAGCCTAGCACTTGTCACTAAGCGGAAAAAGCTGAGATTAACAATTCATTACCACAACCTTTTTAAGATATATATATATATATATATAGAGAGAGAGAGAGAGAGAGAGAGAGAGAGAGAGAGAGAGAGAGAGAGAGAGAGAGAGAGGAGTCCCCCACTGGACTGTCGTTCGTTTACTTTGCTTCCGTAAATTACTGTACATTGCTAACTACTTTCCTATTTCAAAAACTTTATTGGTGCTGCTTCCTAGTAACCGCTATTATATTAATATAGAAGAGACTCGCGGACCGAAACGAACTCGCAGCGCCGGTGAGGAAAGGAAAATATATTGTCCCGTATTGCCTCTTCGTCGGATACACAGTATTAATAATTCATTTCTTCGGTTTAGCAGGTTAGTAGATATCAGCTGCAGAGGTAATAATGACATGAAGTAGACCTTGAGGAACTGGCATAGCAATAAAGACAATTGATTTAGTGGTCACAGAAGTGTCAAATCGTTAATATTTCCCCGTGGGGTATTTCTCCAGAAAACAACGGCTATGTTGGAGGCTTCAAGCAAGGCTAACACATCACCATGAACGCCATTTTCTATCAAATCCAGCATTGCCTCTGTGATGTACTGTGCGTAGTTTTAGTTTTCTGTAAAAGAACATTTTCTGTCCGTCCACACTTTTTCTGTCCGCACTCAGATCTTGAAAACTACTGAGGCTAGAGGGCTGTTAATTGGTATGTTGAACATCCACCACCCTTCAATCATCAAACGTACCGAATTGCAGTCGTCTAGCTTCAGTGGTTTTATTTTATTGAAGGTTAAAGGTAGGCAAATCATGTGTCTGGCAACGATATGGGCAAGGCCGCCGGCCACCGCCAGGCCGTGGTTAAAGTTAAATGAACAGCGGTTCATAAAGCATTATTCCGAGACCACCGAAAGATAGATCGATTTTCGGTGGCCTTGAGTATATGATGTACATAAAACTCGTTTGCGCCGAAGAAACT
>NC_061100.1:129919050-129929050 GCF_015104395.2 Macrobrachium nipponense | reverse complement strand
GGTAATCAAGACCCTGTATTTGCTGTAGTAAGAGTACAGAAGTTAATCTCTAATTTACTGTTAAGCTTCAAATGAGTTTTTTTTATCACTTTGAGAAAGTGGCTTCAGGTATGGGATGGCCAGACGATAATTGGTCAGTTTTGCTACAAAGTTTCTTAATTGGTAAAGGGAGAAGTGCTTGTCTAGCCTTAACAGCTGATCAATGTAAAGACTACAAGGTACTTAAACACAGTGTGCTACAAGTTTACCAGATGATCCCAGAGTACCACAATGAAAGATTCAGAAATTTAAGAAAAGATGAGAAGGGAAAATTCTTAGATTATGCTTATAAAGTGAGAAGGTGGTTCAAAGGCTGGTTAGAAGCTGCTAAAGTTAAAACTTTTGATGAGTTAGAAGAATTACTTGTTCTTGAACAGTATCTTAGGGGAATTCATGAACATATAAGAGCCTATTTCAGAGAGAGAGAGAGGTTAAGAAACTTGAAAAAGCTGCTACACTGAGTGAATAAAAGCAATATTTATATATACATACCTATATATATATATATATATATATATATATATATATATATATATATATAGGTATATTATATATATATATATATATATATATATATATATATATTATATATATATATATATATACACATGCAAAAATTTAATTGGGATTTTTATACATTATATATATAATTATATATATGTGTGTGCATATATGGCCCTAATTAAATTTTGCATCAAGCAACATAAAAAATGTATAGGAAGGCCAAAGTAGTATAATATTTTGATATCCGAGTTTTGCTTTTGTACCGACGAATGGAGGGAGGTGACAGACAATCGAGACAATCCTCTTATTACTGTGACTACGGTGTGACCCGTGGTCACTTCCCTTAACCCTCAATTCACGAGGAAATTTTTGCCAAATCTACCAAATTGTCACCCTTTTTCCTGAAAAGTTTGAATGAGTTTAAGAAAATATGGCAGTAGTGCTAATCACCCACGAGTCTCAACCTTTCGTAGCCAGAGTATAGTGTAGGATATTTCAAGTGTGGAAGAGCTGGACACTTCAGTCAAGAGTGTTACCGGAATCAACAGTTGTCAAAGCCAGTTGGTCAAGTAGTGAAAGGTGACCAGGTTAAACAAACTATGAAGAGCAGTGTGGGAAAGAATCAAACCCCAGAGATGACTGAAACTAAACAAGCTGAATGTTCAGCAACCAGTGGAAATGTAACCTCAAGCAGTGAGTGCCTTAGCAGTGTGGAGGCTTTTAAGCCATATATCTATGAGGGTATGCTGTCAACTCAAGGATACAGGGTGTAACCATAGTGTGGTAGTACATGGTGTTCACCCTCAGTTGGAGAAGAGTCTCACAGGAGATTCAGTAATTTTGAAGGGTATAGGAGGAGAGGCAGTAACTCCTATATGCCGCTTACACCTGTCGTGTGAATTGGTGACAGGGAATGTTGATTTTGCTGTAAAGGACTCACTGGCTGTGGAAGGTGTACATGTTCTGTTGGGGAATGAAGTTGGTGGTGCATCATTTATTCCTTGTCCTGTAGTGACAGACAAACCATTGAGGCTTAGTCCTACGGTAGAGTTGGAGAAGAATATCCCCCACCTGTTTCCTAGTTGTGTAAGTACCAGAAGTATGAAGAGGACCATGACTGCAAGTGAAGAAACTGAGGATTTACACACGCAAGGAGGATCAAGTGAAGGATCTTTGTGCTTAGAAGAGTTGTTCCAGGGAAGCGATGTTTCCCCTAGTGCTGACCAAGAAGAGATTTCCCAAGATGATGAAGAAGACGATGACGATGAAGATGAACCTGTTGTTCCGAGAAGACTAAGTGTTCCTGAAGACAGTAGTGAAACTACAGTAGCTGAATTGGCAGATATTGAGAATTCAACTCTTGAAGTTGGTCAAGTGACAAGAGAGAAGCTAATGGACTTGCAGAAGAAGGATGCATCGTTAGCTGATTTGTTCTTCAGAGTTGTTGATCGAGAAGAGATGCAACAAACTCCTACCTGTTATTATCTGAAGGAAGGTTTGCTGATGAGGAGGTATATACCTACAGATATACCAGTAGATGCTGTATGGGGCGAATATCATCAAACTTTGATTCCATATCCATTGAGGAAGCAATTGGTAGCAGTAGCTCATGAGTCTGGACATATGGGAATCAGAAAGATTGTGGAGAAGATCATGAAATATTTTTTCTGGCCTGGACTTCACAAAGATGATAGCAGGTTTTGTCGTGAGTGTCATACCTGCCAGATAGCTGGAAAACCGAATGAAACCATCCAGAAAGACCCCCTTCAACCTATAGAAGTTAGAGGAGAGCCCTTTAGCAAAGTGATTATAGATATGGTTGGACCGCTGCCGAAGACCAAGAAGGGAAATGGGTATTTGTTAACATTAATGTGTCCTGTGACAAGATATCGAGAGGCAATCCCTGTTAGAAACGTATCTGCCAAGATAGTTGCTGAAAAACTTGTGGAGTTTTTCTCAAAGTTTGGTATACCAGAAATAGTACAAAGTGATAGAGGAACTAACTACTTCAAAGTTATTCCAGGATGTGATGAATTTGTTAGGAGTGAAATAACAGTTATCCACTGCCTATCATCCAGAGACTCAAGGTGCCTTAGAAAGGTTCCACCAGACATTGAAAAGTATGCTGACAAAGTATTGTTCTGAGTCAGGAAGGGAATGGGATGTTGGTTTACCATTAATATTGCTTGAAGTTAGGTGTGCTTATCAAGAAAGTATGGGATGTTCACCTAATGAGATGATTTTTTGGTAGAGAAGTTAGAGGACCGTTGAAGATTCTTGCAGAAATTTGGGAAGGAAACCAAGAGGAAATCCAAGGAGAGTATGTGAGGAACTTAAGGAAAAAGTTGAAAGAGATTAGAAAATTCTCTTTAGAAAATTTGAAAGTGAGTCAAGAGAAAATGAAAATGAGATATAATGCTAACACTAAGCTAAGAAGTTTTAGTGTTGGTCAACAAGTGTTAGTGTTCTTACCTGTCAAGAGATTTCCCCTCACTAATAAATTTCAAAGTCCTTACAAGACAATCCAGAAGTTAAGTGATAGAACGTATGTGATTGAAACACCAGAAAGAAGAAGAAGACAAAGGAGGATACATGTGAACCTCTTGAAACCTTATTTCTCAGAAACTAAAATTGAAACTGTGTCAATAACACAAACAACTTCATCTACAGAAGACAATGATGGTTACGAATTGGGAACTGAAAGCAAGATAAATAATTCTTCAATTTTGGAAAATTTGGAGGATAAGCTAAAACATCTGAGTGTTGAACAAGGTGAAGACTTAAGTGAAGTAATTAGAAGTTTCCCAGAAATTTTTGCAGATGTACCTAGGTGTATTGATTTGACCAAGCATGAGATCAAGATTCAACAAGATGGAAAACCATTCAAGCAAAGAGCCTATTGCTTATCACTGTATCATCAAGATGTTTTGAAGAGAGAAGTTGAGTATTTGCTGCAACATGGATTACCAGAACTCAGTTCAAGGCACTTCAGTTCTCCATGTGTGTTAGTGAAGAAACCAGATGGTTCATTTAGAATGTGTACTGATTATAGGAAACTGAATTCTATCAGTGTGGCTGACAATTATACTTTGCCTTTTATAGATCAGTTACTTGATAATATTGGGCAAGCTAAGTTTGTTTCCAAGATAGACTTGGTAAAAGGTTATTATCAAATTCCCTTGGATGAGAATGCCAAGTTGCTGTCAGCTTTTATTACTCCTTTTGGACTGTATCAGTATGCTGTTCTGCCGTTTGGTCTGATGAATGCACCTGCAACATTCCAACGAGTGATGGATCAACTGCTAGGATCGATAGAAGGAGTAGGTGTATACCTGGATGATATAGTGATTTACTCTACAACATGGGAAGAACATCTGAAGATTCTGAGGAAAGTTTTCAAGAAACTACAAGACGCAGGACTAACATTCAACTTAGACAAGAGTGAGTTTGGAAAGGCATAACTGTGCAGTATCTTGGGTTTGAAGTTGGGAAAGGCCTTCTTGCTCCAGTAAATGCTAATGTAGAAGGTATCCGTAAGGCTACCCCCACCTACTACCAGGAAACGGCTACAGAGATTTTTAGGCATGGCTGGATTCTATCTTTATTTCTGCCCAAATTTCTCAGCCATAGTAGCTCCCTTGACAGACTTAACTAGTCCCAAAGCTAAGTTTGTTTGGACTCCAGAGTGTCAAGAATCCTTTGAGAAGGTAAAAACCATTTTAACTTCAAGACCAGTACTTAAAGCTCTAGACTTCAACAAGAAATTTGTGATATAAGTTGATGCCTCTGACAGTGGCATTGGAGCTGTTCTACTTCAAGAAGATGAAAATAATATCCACCGTCCTGTGTGCTTTATGCCCTCAAAACTGAAAAAACATCAGCTAGTATACTTGACAATCAAGAAGGAAACTTTAGCCTTAATCACAGTATTGAAAAAGTTTGAAGTGTATGTGAACAGACCTAGGAATAAAGAGATTTTAGTGTTGTCTGATCACAATCCCCTATCATTCATCCAGCGAATGAAAAGTCACAAATAAATACTGACCAGATGGTCTTTGTGCTTGGAATAGTACAACTTAAGAGTGCAGCACATTAGTGGCAAAAACAATACAGTTGCTGATTATTTATCCCGTTGTGAATCGTTAGATTGAACACCATGATAACCAATTTCTGGGGGGAGATATATTATAAGTTGCTACTTTCAAAACGCATATATCTTCTCCTAGACTGTATGAAATGTTAGAATAGAGTTTTGCAACATTTTTTCAGATTCTTTAGCTAGCTTAGAGTTATAGGATGTCTAAAATGTGTGTTCAGATTTCGCATAACATGATGTAAAAGAATATATAACGTAGTATGAAAAGAAAGAGAGAGAGATTAACTTTGTCCGTTCGAAGTTACAGTTGTTTCCCTATTATGCCAACACCTCGAGATAAGAGATCTCGAGATCTTCGTTGTGCTTTGGTTTCCTGTCATCACGTCTGATAGGGACTTTTGCTTTGATCGAGTAAGTCTTTGTTGAGCATAGTACGTTCATGACTGGTTTCATACTCGTACGTCTTTGCCAAAACCACATGAATATTTCCCGATTTTTCTGTAAAGTTACGTCATATTAGAAGCTTTTAGAAAGATTGCATCATCTTTCACAAGTCCAAAATGTTTTGAGCCCGTCTGTCTCTTGAAGTTGCCCATACAAGGAGAGAGCAAAAGATTTCATTATAAACTTTGAATTGCTGGCATTCAGATCTCTCTCTCTCTCTCTCTCTCTCTCTCTCTCTCTCTCACTCTCTCCCTCGTCATAATTGATATTAACGTAACATAAATTGGTCACTCGTAACTTGTAGATTTCAGATTTGATCTTTCTTTGAGTTATCTTAGTATTATTTAGTGCTTTTTGTGGAATCTGAACAAACATTGTACAAGTGTGTAACTGCGCCTTTTGTGAAATATTGTGTGATGAAATTCTGAAACAAGCTGCAGCAGAAAGAAAACTGGTTCCAAAGTAGAGCGTTATATTATTATTAGTTGTAACTAATAGTTACAATGGTTTGATAAAAGTTTAAATCTTTACACATTGCAAATTTTTGTTTTGTGTTTATTTCATTTGAAGTGATTTTTTTATGCATTTATTCACTTTTCTTATTGAAGTGATTCTTGTGCATTTATCAATTTTTCATATTGAAGTGTGTGTTTTTATTTTATATTCTGTGATTGGTGCTTTTTACAATTTTGGTATTTTCCACATTTTTCTGTGTTTTTATTTGCATTCACAATTTAATTAACTTAGTTGTTTTCATTAATTAATCATTGCACATTTAATTGAATTTAACACTTGTGATTTAATTTTCATTTACTTAGAATTCTTTTCAAATTTTATTATTGTTTAGCACTTGTGAATTAATTTCCAAATTTTAGTTATTGCTTAACACTTTTGAATTTTGATTGAATTAATTTTCTTGAATTTTATGATAAATTAATTTTGATTTAATTTTACTTAATTTATTTCAAAAATTAAGTAAACGTTTCTTTGTTTTCAAGTAACAGTAATTTTCCCTGATATTGTGAATTTCACTCATAAATTTTGAGTTTAATAATAAATTTTTATATTTAAAATCTTTATAAGTTTTTTCTTTTACACCATTATATAAATATGATTTGCTTAGGTAGAAACATAGAGTGGTAATTGAGCTGTTTTCCTTCAATTTACTTGAAGTGAGTTAGAACCAGGGAAGTACTTATACTTCTGAAATCAGGGAAATACTTAGACTTTTCAAGTTGCTGATGGAGTGATGCCCTTTAATTAATTTGATTACACAGAAGATTACCTCACACCTGTTTTAATGAACTTAGTCTGATTTCCTGCAATACTGGTAAGTTGTTGAAGGGATCACTGTTGCCTTTAGAGTATTCAGTGGTTTAGTACCTGTGATGAAGGTTCAGGTGTCTGGCTTTTGTGAGGTAACAATTATTGAATGGTAAGTATAGTAACCAGATACTTGGCACTTTGTCACAATATATATATATATATATATATATATATATATATATATATATATATTATATATTATATATATATATATATATATATATATATATATATATATATATATATATATATATATATATATATATATATATATATATATATATATATATATATATTATATATATATATGCAATAAGTTAAAAATCAGGTCGATAACGAGTGATCTGCAGTTGGATCCGAAAACAGGACAGCCTCGAGTGTTTGTAGCTTTAGAAAATTTAAAAACCGTGAATTCCTCAGGATGTTCAAACGACACGAAAGTCATAACATTATCGGCCGCAGTGATGAGATCGTGAACACGCAAATGCCCTGGATTAAGTCGAAGTCATATGATTGTGACATCAGTGCGCTAAATAGGACATGTACATGAGAAATGGGAAAATGCACATACATCAGAATAGACTACGTAGCGTGTGTGCATTCGTACATTCATTAGCGTGAGTAAGTTCATACGTCTGTTAGAGCGAAAGAATGGAATAAAATCTCTAGTGTGGTAACTGATGGGGCAATTATACAATAGACGTTCAGTGTGAAAGAAGGGCAGGGAGGTGCTTGGAGATCTAACAGATAAGGTAAAGTGGAAGAGAAAAAGGCAGTGAACATTTACAACAGTGACATCTATTTCAGATGCTCTGAAAGGGGAAGTGCGGAGCTACACTTAACATTATTCATCAACTTTAATATTACCATTTCTGTTAATTGTGATTTTTGCAGATAGATTCGGGCTGTCACTACCGTAAAGGAATTCTCTAGACATGTATTTGAGAGAGACTAATGGGGTTATTTGACAGTGAGAATAAGTGGTGGTAGTTCTGTTCAATATGATTATGCAGAACAGTGATGGTGTCTCATGGTTTTGAGATTTAGATTCGTTTTATTTCATTTTCATGTTAACTGTCTTGGGGAAAATAAACACACACACACACGCACACACGCGCACACACACACACACACACACACCACACACATATATATATATATATATATATATATATATATATATATATATATATACAAGAGTTGTTTAAGGAAAATAGCAATTTTTGTAATATGTTCTTCATTCATACACACACACACACCTATATCTATATATATATGTATACATATATATATATATATATATATATATATATATATATATATATATATATATATATATATATATATCTATATGTATGTATGTATACATATATATATATATATTATATATATATATATATATATATAATGTTTTAAGGAAAATAGCAATTTTGTAATATGTTTCTTCATTCATCACACACACACACCTATATCTATATCTATATGTATATGTATATATATATATATATATATATATATATATATATATATATATATATATATATATGTATATATATATGTATGTATATATCACATATACATATATATATATATATATATATATATATATATATGTATGTATATATATATATATATATTATATATATATATATATATATATATATATATATGTATGTATATATATATATATATATATATATATACTATATATAGATAGATAGATAGATAGATAGATAGATAGATAGATAGATAGATAGATAGATAGATAGATAGATATAGGTGTGTTTGTGTATGTATGAATGTAAAACATATTACAAAATTGCCATTTTCCGGAAACAACACTGGCTAATCCTGCTATTTGACTTTGATTTATATCCTAATTTCTCCTCTCAATTTCATGACCGAGTGATTTCCTTTCCCCTTCTTTATTCTGTAATTTTTTTTCTGTTAAATAAGGGCATTGGGTTGTCCATCCCAAAGGCCTACGTCTTTATTACCATCACAGATTCATATAATAACAAACACTTCTTTTCTCACACTCTAAATTCTGCAAATTTCTGGGAATTTCTGCACTATTCCAGATTTAGCGCCTTTTATTATACTCACGTTTTACTGCACTTTCGTCAGTCGCTTTCTCTCACCCCCCAAAAAAAATATAAAATAAAAACAAAAATAACAGATATTCCCCTCATCAACTGGAAGGGAATTTTCCTTTTGACGGAACAACCCATCTAAACTTTGGCCAGTAAGTTAATTACACTCCCACTGCCATAACAGAGAATTCCCGCTGGTAATCCAGCTGACTCCGTATGCTGTAATTTACCTCTTACTCTACATCTTCATCTTCGCTTATCCACAACATCTTTCGTAAACATTCTTAGATGATAGAAAGAATCAAGTCACTCGTTATAATGGTCAACGTTTCTCATCATATTTTACCCCATTCTTCCTATTAAACTGTTATACATAATTTAACAGGAGATTCTAGCTATTCAGGCTGGAAGTTAAGAAAAGGGCATGAGAGCAGCGGAAAATGTTTATATATATGTGTGTGTTTGTGTGTCTGTGTGTGTGCTTCTACACATATATATGTCATGCTGAAGGCTTTTTACACAGGATCTATAATTGCAACTAGGCTTTTCCTAAGAAAATATGTGTAAAAAGATTTCATAAAAGCTTCTTTGCTTCATAAGACCAAAATGTAATATTGCACTGCATTTCGCGTGACCATACTTGTTAACATATAGTAGAATGTTGTCAGTGTAGCAGTCTGAGCTCCACAAGATGTTACTTGATATGTAAAATTCTAAGATTATTTCTAGAAAAGAAACGTTTTGCGGAAAAACAAAAAAAAATTATTTCAGGGTGATAAGGAGCACATGATATCACATTAAGTGAAGTCTGTATACATATTTGTGAAAGGTTATCAACGAGCCAAGAATCAAGTTGATCAGATTTCCTAGGAGGTGGAAATATAAGTTGGAGTACTTTTGACTTCCACTCCAACTCCTTGTTTGCACATACAGGAGACTAAACCTACTGGCATATCGATTATAATAGATCAGTATTGATTAGGATCTTGTCATGAATATGAAAAACAAAAAAGTTGTTCTGTAGTGATGAGGCATGTTATGTAGAATATAATGAGTAATTTTTTATCCAGGAAAGACCGATACTGAGTCAACGGCCAAAAGATAAAATGGCCGCAATATATAAACATGTATTTAAAGAAGTTAAAATGGCCGTATATATATATATATATATATATATATATATATATATATATATATATATATATATATATATATATATGACTGGTAAAAGTGTTCTGTAACAACAGAATTCCATCTAATAAAAGGAGCCCATAAAAACACCAAAATGTAGAGAGAAAAGTACTATATTTCAGAGACTGCTGTCTCTCTCTTCAGGTATATGAATGAGAAAAGTTTACAGAAAAGGTGGTATTTATACCAAGAGATTCGTCCACAAGTAAGCCAATTTAGGTCACCCCCGCTGATAATCTTCCTTTAATCTTCTTAAGCGTTGGTTGAATGAACACTGCGTCGACGATGTCCGATGTCCAATTCCCTT
>NC_061100.1:129914050-129916550 GCF_015104395.2 Macrobrachium nipponense | reverse complement strand
TCATATGCCTTTCTTGCACGTTAAAGGGAGCTTCAGCTTAAGATCAGCCAGACTGGGTGCCAGAGCAAATTAGAGAAATTCCTAAAAATAAATTAGATAAATTCCTAAAAAAAAAAAAATCCATTTATTTACAGATATAGATTTCATAGTTAACAGGATATTTTATCAAAACTGAACAAAACAAAGAATGTCTTGTTTTATTTTTATGTTTGTCTTCGCTTTTTATTTTCTATTTGCTTTCGAGAAAAACGAGCCAGTAGACGTATTCATCTTGTAACTGTTCAATCGTGTAAGAAACAACTTATGGAAAACTTCCACAATCTGAGCTTCTTCGTACTCTTACGCAAGTCCGAGTAGCAGAATCCCTAACGTGCATGTTGATATTCTGTGCTGTTTACGCCGTTCTTGCACTCTTCCGCTTTCTGGATATCAAACTTCTTACTTTCTAGTAAAACCTGTCAGACGGTCGAGTCAAAGCTTTCTAAAGCTCCATCTCCTTCCCGCTTTCGGTAAGTCTTCCACATCATACACTACGCCATCAGCCAACCATCCCCCATCATCTTTATATGGCCAGTTGCCGGTGTTAACATAACTCTTTTCTAAAACTTAGAGATGAGTCTTCAATTGCCTCATGCAGTCACTGGAATTACTACTATCCCACTAAACCCAATCTTAATCCATCAGCTTGTTAAGTGCATCACCCTCAGTTACATTGTATAAAGTACTTCTTTTTGTTCCCGTTTGTTTCTATGTATAAACGTTTAACTTTCAGACTGTAAACCATTTCATAAACTCTAGTCATTGCAAATTCTCTGTACCCTATCCAGTCAACACATCATTGTCCACAAATATCGGCATTCTGGCTTCCATTTACAACCCACCACTAATTATCACACGTCCCCAAACTCTTTTCGCCTCTAATGCATTTCTCATCGTATGAAAACTTTAGTTGTACCATTAAACATTTGCCTGGAAATTTTTACGGATATCCTTGCTTTTAATTTTATAACATATGTTTCTTATAGAAACATACCTTATATGTCTCCTCTGTGTTTTGCAGACTTGTTACGACATAAGAGGTCAACTCTGTAATCACAATCAACGGTAAATTAGTATGATGGAGTTCAGTTTTATTTCACCCCAAAAAAAACGGCAGTATCATTTTCCTGACCTTTTTGCGTACTGTCCGTGCTCAAAGAGGCTTAAAATATACATTGTTGAAAATTTATTTTTTCGATATATTTTTTATGACGTAATACACATTTCTCAGTAAAGCTACTTAGGTAAAAAAAAAAACATGAATAAAAAAATTAGAGCAAAAATATATCCCAGGAATACAAAACAGAAATCATTGAAATAAACAGAGCCGAGAAAAAAATAATAGTTGTTCCCCGAAACAAAAGTTCTATCTTTCCTCCTGCGAAAAAAAAAGACTGAAGAGAAATAAAAGCCAAAGGAAAAGAGGCATAGCTTGCTTTTCACGGCTTTTGTGGGCAACGGATTTTTTCGGCTTCATGTCGCTTCCTTTTGTAGTATTCGATGCCCCCCCCCCCTCTCCCTCCCCCACACGGCGGAGATGGTTAATGCTCTTTCTAGAGTTGTAACTTTTTTTGAAGCTCGGGATGGTTTTCCTGGTAACTTTCCTTTTTTCTTTTATCATCTGCGTAGGGTTTTTTTTCGTTGTGTCGTTATCTGGACTCATTCTTTAATTTTTTTTTTTTTTTTTTTTTTTTTTTTTACAGAATTTGGAGACCTACCTTCTTCCTTGTTTTATTCAAGTTTCCTTAACGTTTATATTATCACCACTGTTAGTTTTATTTCCCTGTATGCCTTCACGTCCGCATTTCCAATTTTATTATTATTATTTATGTAATTAAAATATATTCTTCATTGACTCTGCAGAATAAATCCGTCACTTTGGTGCTTCATTATAAGACTATTCTCCATCGCGCCCCTTTTCATTAAGAGCCCGTTTATGGCATCATATCGACAACAAGGATATCTGTTATCATCTGATCTCAACACGAGCTTCGCAATCTTGTATATAATAGCCGAAATAGCTCGGTTCTAGATTTCACAACAGAAATTCAACTGCCTTGCTTGCATGACCCATCAACCTCAGATTTCTAATAGCATCAACTACTTTCCTTCGTTATCTCCACGCTAAGTTTGATCACCAAATCCACCTACTTACATTGGCAAGAACTTTCTTTTAAACTAAATCATTCCACGTACTCATATCACTGTAACTTCTCTCTACTTTCTCCCGTTCATTAACGCATCATTATCTGCAAACATCAGCAGTTTGTATTTGTTTGCAACCCCTTACTTCTATTACATTTCTTCATACGTTTCACCTTGGCCTGATTTCTTTAAATATGGAAACTGTTTTATACCCAAAATCTACCTTAGGAAGTTCAGAGATGTTCTTCCTTAACCTTAATAAAACATGATTTGATATTCCGATTATCATTTCTCTTTTGGGTTTTGGTGAAGACGA
>NC_061100.1:129884050-129909050 GCF_015104395.2 Macrobrachium nipponense | reverse complement strand
ATAATACATGCATATATTTGAAAAAGTAATGGGAAGGCCCCTAGAGAGAAGTTATAAAGTTAAATGACTCAAAATTCCATTATGTTCAATATCCGGGATGTATTTTCCCACGATGTAACCGAGTACTGGAACCTTTCCATGAATAAAAAATAACTGAACGCCATATCTTAAAACTAACCACAGAATCTTCTTGAAAATAATCTCACTATGTTTCCCCGCACCCAAATTACAAGAAAGGTTATTTGTAGGTACCTAACCTAGGGGCATATCGACAAAAACCGGGCGTGATGCAATACTGACATAAATGAGCCCAACAAAAACTTCTTTCAGTTTTCTTCTGAACATTGAAAAAGAAACCCACAAAATCACTGTGTAACGTGTTTACTTCTGAATATTTACATTTAATTTTACTCCACACTCGAGTACTTTCAGGCTCTATCTGTGGCCCATTTTCAAGAGATGTGTAGGTTGTCAGCCTGGGTCAAGGCCCATCAAGGCATAAATCTCAAGAAGTTGCATCCTGGATATATTCAGGGTGTCTTCTAGGTCGTCTCATAAAATATCTTGCTCCAGAATGTGCCAGGGTATACGCGTATAAAACCCGACTTCATATACTAGTCTGATAACTACATGGTGCTGATTTGTGCGATGAATACATGTTCCATAATTTCGCTTTTGTATAGCCGGATATTCTTACTATGAAATGGCTCCCTACACGTATGAAAATCGAAATATTATATGAGCTGTGCTTTTCACTTGTTCTCTGATAATATTTGCGAAAGGATGAGCTCTTCTCCATGCCATAAATTTCGTGGCATTTCTTTTCAAGGCCAGAATCACCTTATCCCGTGAAATAACATTATACATAAATTAGAGTTTAACGGAAGAGAGCTAAATCAAGTAAGGGAAATGGCTGTTGAAGGAAAAAAGTAAAATTATGAATGCGCTTGTCTTCATCTTCATAATTACTACTGGTGGGGAGAAGAAGAGTGAGACAGAGAGATGGGGAGATTTTATTTTGAGAATTGAATGTCTCTTTTTTTAATGTAACAAATACAAAAAAAAAGAGAGAGATTGGGAAGATTTTATTTTGAGAATCGAATGTCTCTTTCTTGAATGT
This sequence comes from Macrobrachium nipponense, assembly GCF_015104395.2. Lineage (NCBI taxonomy): Eukaryota > Metazoa > Arthropoda > Malacostraca > Decapoda > Palaemonidae > Macrobrachium > Macrobrachium nipponense. The sequence goes on along the minus strand of NC_061100.1, from coordinate 129,907,930 downwards.
AACAAATAAAAAAAAACTTCCGATAAAGAAAGTAGGACATTTTTCTGAAAATAAAGTAAAAAAAATTCTGACAAAGATAGTAGGACATTTTCTGAAAATGAAATTAAAAAAAAAAAACTTCTGATAAAGAATGTAGGAAATTTTTCTGAAAATGAAGTAAGAACAAAAAACTTCTAACATAGAAAGTCGGAATTTTTCTAAAAAAAAAAAAAAAAAAAAAACTTCTGATAAGAATGTGTGACATTTTCCAAAAATAAACAAAAACTTCCGATAAACAAAGTATAAACATTTTCCAAAAGTAAACAAAAACATCTAATAAAGAAAGTATAAAATTGCCCCCACCCCCACAAAAAAAAAACTTCTGATAACAAAAACATAGTAATTCTTTCCAAAAATAGACAAAAACTACCGATAAAGAAAGTATAACATTAAAAAAACTGATGGTAAAGAAAGTATAATATTCTTCCAAAATTGTTTAAAGTATAATATCCTTCCAAAATTGTTTTAAAAAATAAAAAATTCCAATAAAGAAAGTATAGCATTAAAAAAAAAACTTCATATAGAGAAACTGGAAAATTTTTCACACAAAAATCAAATAAAGAAACTAGAAAATTTGTTCCGAATTTCAAATTCCCTCCTTAGAATGTACCAAAACTCGGATTCATTCAAATGATAAAACTGCTATTAGAGCAGGAGAGAGAGAGAGAGAGAGAGAGAGAGAGAGAGAGAGAGAGAGAGAGAGAGAGAGTCCAAGCTGATATATTAAGGAAGCCTCTTAATTACTTGTCTGGGGTCGTGTCAATCTATTATCAAGACTCGTAGAACGATGGCGGGAACGGGGAGAACTTTACTTTTTCTCCTTGAAATTATTGGAAATACATAAATTCCACACTTTGAGGCAAAAGGAATGGGAGAGCAATAATCGTTCGCTATTTTCATCCTACCTTCCTACCTATCAGTTTCCATTTGTCTCCTCGACGCCTGTCATGCAATTTAGTTTCGGATTTTTTTTCTCTCTTTTTTTTTTTTAACAAAATTTTTTTTTTCTCTTTTTTTTTTTTTTTAACAAAAGAGGTACCATTGAAGTAATTGCAGAAACAGTTTATCGAAAACTCATTGTCATTTATGCCATTCTATTCTACGGAGGACTTGAATAGCAGGGGATTAATCCAGAAATTCATAAAAACAGTCGAGAATGATTGCCTATAAGCTCAGCTCATTTCTGGGCTCGCCTTCAAGGAAATGTACGTAAATAAATTGTTAACTTTCATGTACTCGAAGGCTGCTGAGACGCAAAACATAAACAGAAGTACGTTGAATGGTGTTTATTATTTCATGGGATGTTTGTTATATTCTACATAAATGATAAGGAATTCTACATAGTTGGTAAAGAATTGAAAGCAAAGAAAAACGCTGGGAATAAATATATAATTTGCTTAAAAAGTTGTCTAGCTACTACAGGCGTTTATGATCATTTATTCATCCAATGGAGAAGGGGTGTTTCAGGACGGGCAAGAATTCAAATAAATCTGAATAAATCTAAATTTGTGCCGCAGTTTTCCACTTGAAACATGGAGACAGACGGACAGACAGACAGAAAGACAAGCAGGTAGGCGGAGTGACAAGAAGACAGACGGATCAAGCACCTGTGTTTTTTGTTTTTTGCAGTACAAAACGCCCCTCACTCATTCTGCGACTAGTTTAATGGATTCCACAGACTACGTTTGTTCTGCACGAAGCGAAGCCACTGTGATATCACACATTGACGCAGTAGACCACTTTCACACATCGGATATAAATGTCTTTTCCTCGCATCGCTTCAGAGTACAGAGAGCTACTGTATATGATATTACGTTTCGTACTTCTCTTCCGTCAAAAACTCACCTCATTTTCATAACCTGATTCCGGCCGCAAATGCGATAACGGCGCTTCACAGAAACTTGAACTGGACCCGTCTAAGGTTGAATCTGAATCTGACACGTGAGCTACAGAATGAAATCCCGCGCAGATACGTTGCAAAGCTTTGATATTGCAACCGGATCTTCTTATGTTATGATCTCCGAAAATCATTAAATGGAAACCCTGGATGAGAGACAGACAGACAGAAAAAGCAAGAATGAGAGACGGGCAGACAGACAGTGAGAGACAGACAGACGAAAAGACAGAGAGGGAGAGACAGAAAGACAGAGAGAAACAGAAAAAGAAAGTGAATGAGAGAAAGAGACAGACAGACAGACAGACAGACAGAGAAAGACAAAAGACAGACAGATAGACAGACAGAGAGACAAGCGAAGAGAGAATGAGAGACAGACAGACAGACAGGCAGTAAGAGATTGACCGACATACAGACAGACGAACAGACAGATAGGGAGGGAGACAGTCAGACAGAGATTAGCAGAGAAAGAAAGTGAGAGAGAGAGGCAAAGAAAGTGAGAGAGAGTCATAGAGAAAGAGAGACAGACAGACAGAAACGGAGAGATAGAAAGAGAGAGAGAGAGAGAGAGAGAGAGAGAGAGAGAGAGAGAGCAAAATTTAAGACAGACAAACATTCAAGGGAGAGAGAGAGAGCGAGAGAGAGAGAGTGATAGAATTTGTCCCCTCCGAGTTCCAGGTTCGTTAGGAGAGTGCTGGAAAGCCCGGATGTGAATTATCCATGAACATTTTGGGGGAGGAAAGTTATAATACCAGTCTTTCACATTATACGAAAACAACCTTTATTCAGTGGCTCCATTAGGGCGAAATCTAGTCTTACGCTTGAGATGGAATGTACCTTTATTGTTGTAGTATATGGTATATAGACCATTTTTTTAGTTGCTTTTTTCAATTAAGTGCCGCGCGTACCTTAGCTCTCCCCATGAATAATATATGACATGGGGCGAGTTATTGGTCACACATATATGAATAGACAGCAGATTCCCTTACTCGCTGTGTATGTAGAATTACACGTACATCGTATACCTATGTAGATATATCATATATATATTGTATATATATATAAATATAGATAATTATGTATATATATCTATATGTAATATATTATATAATATATATATATATATATATAGATGTTGTGGTGTGCGTGTGTGTGTGTGTGTGGATTATATAGATATATATATATATATATATATATATATATATATACACACACATATATATCTATATATATATATGGGTTGGTGTGTGGTGTGTGTGTGTGTGTGTGTGTTGTTGTTGTGTGTGTGTGTAAAGAAATATGGAGAGAGAGAGAGAGAGAGAGAGACAGTCAGGCATGCAGAAATTTCGATGTGTTAGTGTAAACGGAATTTGCATTTTTAACAATTTCGTTTTAGGAATTACTGATTCTAGGTGGCAGAAGAAATTTATAAAAAAAGAAAAAGTGAATAATCATATAAGTTGATCTACTGAACGCAATAACAATTGTTCATACACTTCAGTCAACCCATTTGTACGACATTTTTAAAGATGACCTTTAATTTAGATCACATGATTCAAAATAATACGTTACCGGGAAAAATATATAGACAAGTATTATTTTTTAGGTGGCCGGTTTTCCTACCACTAAGGATTGGAATTAACAAAATAATTACTTTTTTCAGAACACGAAATTCTTTGACAATCAAAATCATTTTAAGCAGCTGCCATCCCCACTGTTTAGTTTTTTATTCGTATGCTTAGTTTATGGTGCAAAATTTGCATACAAGTATAAGAACTAAAGCCTAAATGTTTTGTTGTTATATCTTCATTCAGTATTATTTTTTTCTCGTGTAGAATTAGAATTCATTCAGTCAGGTATACATAATAAATTATTCAGTTGCATTATGATTGCTCACCATACATTCGGAACGTAGGGGCACGGGTATCATCTTACAAAGGTAGAGTGTATGTCGAAAAGACTGACATTTTCAGTTGGGATAATCAACTTTTTTATTCCACCAGTGTTCCTGTTCACTGACTTTGGAAATTCCTTTACGATAAAGGGATATATGACTGGGAAAACAGTTTCATTGCGCCAGTCACCAAATGACTGATGATGTTTAGCACACTCATTTTAATCCCAGGTTTTCGGTAAAATATGAATGAACTGAAGACTGAAGGAATGATTCCCTAAGCATTAATTGGCCACAGGTAAAGCATGCATGGACTGGCCACAGAAGCAATGATTCCCAAGCAATGATTTGCCACCCCCATACTTTCACTCACTTTTACCAGCTAGTTTGAAGAATTTCCTTTCACAAATTTCTGTAAATTTAAGACAGAATCATTAATAAATTCAATGCTGCAAAATAATGATTCAACGGAAAATGATTGTGGTGGATTTTATTGTTGTGACTCTCGTAACAAGAAACTCAATTTGATTTGACCATACAAATCATTTTGAAACTGCAAAAGCGATTGATTCGTTAAAGTTTAAAACATATGATAAAAATGTTACCACAGATCAAAGCCCTTAAATACTTTATCTTACATAAAAGTGTATGATGAAAAGGTCTTTTTGTTATCATTAAAATTGTTTTAGGATGTCCCCAGGGAAAGACTTCTATACTAGCAAGACATAAACCATAAGATTCATGCACAATGATTGAATAACTTATACTCAAAGAGTAAAATAAGCGAGTTTCTTTCGGGCAAGTATGCGTACCCTCCATTGTAAGACCTGGGAAATAATGGATACAATCGTCAAATCTCCCTGAATGAATCAGTTTATTGCAGAGTATGTGGTAGAAGTTGTTCCTTGCCTAACAAAATTCTGCCCAATTGTACTTTCATATATTTCACAACCACGAATTAGGACCATTCTCTCTCTCTCTCTCTCTCTCTCTCTCTCTCTCTCTCTCTCTCTCTCTCTCTCTCTCTCTCTCTCTCTTCATCTCTCCCTCCCCTCTCTCCTTCCTCTTTCTCTCCTATCCTCCTCTCCTCCTACTCCCCTCTCTCTCTCTCTCTCTTTCTCCTTTAATTTTTTCCCCAGAACTATTTGCAGCGTTGAAGTTCTATATAATTGAATCTTTTAATAGAAGGAAAACAGTACTTCATTGGTAACAATTCACACTATGGTCAATCAGTTTACACGAACATATTCAGCGGTATCGAACATGGATCTCTCTCTCTCTCTCTCTCTCTCTCTCTCGCTCTCTCTCTCTCTCTCTCTCTCTCTCCAGACTTTGAACGTTTTTCTTTAATGATCAGCAATGATACAATTCTAGATTTCTGAATTTTTAAACAGCGAAGAAACTATACTGTCTTCAGTTTCTTTATAGTCAATCATTTTGCAAGAGCCTTTCACCGTAATCAAATACGGAGACCCTGCTCTTCTAAATCTCAATAATATATCTGGAATGATTTTCAAGTCATGTGATGGAGTAAAACAACTTTAACTATTATAGGCTTTCATTAGGATATATCTACTTATATGACGTCCCTTTCTTTCGCAGTGGCTCTGGGAAAAGAAATATTAGAAATGTAATTTTTGGTAGTGGAGACCTCTAGGAAGAGATGAAAAAATGCAATATTAGACACATAGGAATAATTTCCATTCTACTGCTGAACCACTATCGCTCATCGCTATCGGTAACTTTTATAAATTCCGGAAGTAGACCCTCTCGTAGGCAAGTTTTGTTAAAAAATTGTTGCTGCTTCAGCACTATTAATCTTGTAAAGAGTCTTCTCTATTTTCTTCCTGATGACAGCTTTCTCTCTATCTAAATTCCTTCGTGTTTCTCGGCGATGGACCTCACTGCAGTTACCGGAATGTGCGTCATGCTTCCAGAATCTCTCGTGATGAAGAAATTGATTTATGCCTCCAAGAAACACCATCAGTGGCATGTCGACAACGAACGTAAAAATCTGCTTACTTTGTAGCGCAGGTTTACAAATCACGGATTCCTTTTTTTTATATATTCCTTCAGTCACGTAATGGTTCGTGATTATGAAACATTAATTGCGTTCGTTCCACGTTTGCTCGATCTTGATTGGACCTACTGTTGGTTGTGTCAAAATGCTGAGACGATAGCCTTGGATTTCATGATTTTCAGTCATGCTTTTACGGTTGCTGTTCTGCACGTTAAATAGTACGAGCTTTTTTGTGCTTTTGTTTATAATGATCAAGTATTATTTAAATGGAAAGTACTGGCAATCGCACAACACTAAAAGACACACAGTGCTGAGAGAGAGAGAGAGAGAGAGAGAGAGAGAGAGAGAGAGTTGCTGGTTTGTATATGGCACGGTACGAGTTTTTTGTGCTTTTTTTATGATGACCAAATATTATGTAAATGGAAAGTACTGGCCACAGCAAAATACCGAAAGATACGCAATGCTAAGAGAGAGAGAGAGAGAGAGAGAGAGAGAGAGAGAGAGAGAGAGTTGCTGTTTTGTACATTGCACGGTACCAGTTTTTTTCAATTTTTTTTTATAATCAAACATTATTCAAATGAGAACTAGCCACAGCACAGTATACCTAAAGATACGCAGTGCCGAGTGAGAGAGAGAGAGAGAGAGAGAGAGAGAAATTAATTATTCAGTGGGGCAAAAATCCCACATATTTCCACTATATAATTATCGGGTGCGTATATACTTGTTATTCGTTTTCCAACACAGCTGAACAACGCCACCCTAATTAGACGGCAGTATTTAGCCTGCCATTGATCATTTGTTGCGTGCTTGTTGATTATACCTACACGGAAACGCGCAAAACCGTTAAACCAGAACCCCTTTTTTAGGTGGCTTCCTCTGCCCCGATTTAAAACCGAATCATGACCCATCTAGGAAATTATTATTAAAAATTGTTTCAAACAACATAAGTTTGCGATAAAAATGGATCCTTTTGTTTATATGTCACCCCATGGCTTATGGCAATGAATTCAGCCGAGCCACAGGAAAAATGAAAGGATGTAGTACCAGGCCCTTTCCAAAATTGGTTGAAATAACACGAAAGCGCTTGGCATTTCCCTCTCGTATTTTTCCTGTGGTCTGGGTTGGACAGATAGATAGATCCTTTTGTCAACTTTATCCTGGTGAAAATGGACTGTTTGGCATTCATCGGATTATCGTGAGCACAAGGGATATTAAGTGAACGTGATTTTTGAGGCAAAAACTACATGAAACTTGACTCATCAGATAACTTTTTGCAGTTATAAAGATCTACACGAAACGCGCATGCGTGAAGGACTCAAGAAAGGCCAGAAGGAAATCCAAGGAACACCAATGAACATCGCAAGCACAAGGAATCATCAGTGATCAAGGAATTTGAGGCCAACGTACATGATATCTTATTAATCAGGTAACTTCATGCAGCAATAAAATTCTGCTACTCGGAAGGCGCCTGAGTGAAAGAGACATTATTTTCTCAATTCCTTCCCCACTCGTCATGATTCGTCTGAAGGCGGGAACGGCCTCCCGAAAGCAATGGCGTTTGCGTCGACAGTTTCCCCGTACTGAAATTATCATGGTCTTCGCTGCATAGAACAAGATGTTTCATCGTCTCCTCAGCTTCCAGCCTCCGCTGGAATCCATATTTCTTAAAGCTGGAATCACAAACTCGAGTTCTGTGGTCGGATGTCTTTGACACGTCATTGATTTCGTCCTTCGATTCGTCTTCCGGTGACGGCCAGACCAAGCGGTCCCATCGATCGTTATGAAATACCCATCAAATTTCGTCCATGAGAATTCGAGGGTCCTCGCCAGACATCTGGACCGGAAGTGAGAGAGAGAGAGAGAGAGAGAGAGAGAGAGAGAGAGAGAGAAATGGGGGAGGTAGTTATTGAATTGTGAATTTGCATCTTGCATTCGAATTGTCTGGTCTTGCTATCCATCCTCTGCCAACAATTGTTTCATAGTACAAGTTCGAACTGTTCCTCCAGTTACACCTGTCAAACCTCTCTACTCAGTTTCCTTTTCAGCGCTGAATGACCTCACAGGTCACAGTGCTTGGCCTTTGGCCAAAATTCAATATTTTATTCTGATCTACTCCAGTATTTATCTTAACCCGAATCAGTATAGTTCTTCTACAAAGAATTTCAATTTTTTTCATCTTTTATTAGAAAAATATTACATTCCATTTACATAATAAATAGGATATTACCAAAATATTGCAAAATTGTAGACATACAATATTTACAAATTATTATGGATTAGAAAAAAATTTATATGAAAATAAATATACTTTTTACTGAATACATTTGCAAATTGTCTATATAAGTTTCTTAATAACCAGCTGTTAAAATACAGTTTATTTTTCACAAAGACCCACGTCTCTTATTTTGTGTATAAGTTTTTCTAACTAATCCAAAGAGTATATATATATATATATATATATATATATATATATATATATATATATATATATGTATATATATATATATATATATATATATATATATATATATATATATATATATATATATATATATATATATATATATATATCACAAGGCGGAGAGGTAAAGGCATGTCTCAGCGTAGTACATAATTTATTGCCGACGTTTCACATCACTTCGATGCATTTTCAAGGCTGGGAATTGATAAAACTACAAACATATAAGGCTCGTCACTGATAAAACACGGTATAAATAATTTAAATTTAAAATTGAACACTAAAACATTTAAAATGTAAAAATTATTGTACACAACACTAGGTTGGAGAGACAACCTACCAGAGTAAAAAATAGAAGGTGACTGAAGGACAGAGTGGGGAGAAAAAAAAAAATAAAGTAAAAAAACACCCACACACAAAACTATGTAAACAAACAAGTGGTTAGGCTATGAACAGCTGAACTGACGAGGACTGGGCATTTAAATTTGGTACATTAGTTTTGATTAAAATTGATTCCAGTGTTAAAAGCTCGTCATCTTTATTGGCTGATCCAATAATTTTAAAATCATCGATGTCCAAGCGGGAGCGACAGGTAATAGAGTGGTTCCGGATGCTGGATAGCTCAGGATTGGATAATTTGCATCCTGTTCGGAAACTGACTCCTTTGTGGGCGCAGAAACGGACTTGTAGCATAAGTACCCCGATTACATCTGGGACAAGTGTATTGATAAACTATGTTGGACAACAAAGGCGGGCTTAATCTGTCTTTAGCTCTGAAAAGAGATCGGATTGTTAGAGGATTTTTCGGAATTAATTTTAGGTTCAAGGCTGGTAATTCCTTGTTAATTAATCGTATAACTTTCTTTTTGAAGGAACTGTCATGGAGGAAAGGGAACTTAGCATAAATGATTAACTTGGGAACGCTATATATAGGAGGTGGGGGGTTTGTTTTCATGTTTAAAAATCTATTGAGGGTTCTATAAAAGTGCACTGAGGGGAAACAGTTGTTGCTAAAAAAGTTTACTAGAAAATCTATTTCGTTGTGGAAAGAGACCCAACTGGAAGTGAGGACAAAGGCTCTATGAAGGAGGGTGGAGAGGGCATTTAATTTAAAATTAAAATTACATGAGCTATAGAAATTTGTCCCTAAGCCTGTAAATGTACTCTTTCTGTAAATTCTTGTATGAAAGCTATTATTGTCTCTAGAAACAAGTAAATCTAAAAATGGCAATGAGTTATGGGATTCTTTCTCTATGGTGAACTTAATATTAAGATGTTGAGAGTTAATAAATTCTAAAAAAGCTTCGGCATTAAAATCAAACCTAAACAACGCAAACGTGTCATCCACGTACCTTCTGTAAAATAGGGGGTAAATGTTGAGGGGGCAACTGTCAAAGATGGTCTCCTCCAGGGAGTTCATAAAAATATTGGCGAAGGTGGGACCAAGTGGGCTGCCCATCGCCATCCCTTCAATTTGCTTAAAACAAGAGTCTTTAAAAATAAAAGTCGTGCAGGACACGACTTTTATTTTTAAAGACAAGGGACAAATTTCTATAGCTCATGTAATTTTAATTTTAAATTAAATGCCCTCTCCACCCTCCTTCATAGAGCCTTTGTCCTCACTTCCAGTTGGGTCTCTTTCCACAACGAAATAGATTTTCTAGTAAACTTTTTTAGCAACAACTGTTTCCCCTCAGTGCACTTTTATAGAACCCTCAATAGATTTTTAAACATGAAAACAAACCCCCCGCCTCCTATACATAGCGTTCCCAAGTTAATCATTTATGCTAAGTTCCATTTCCTCCATGACAGTTCCTTCAAAAAGAAAGTTATACGATTAATTAACAAGGAATTACCAGCCTTGAACCTAAAATTAATTCCGAAAAATCCTCTAACAATCCGATCTCTTTTCAGAGCTAAAGACAGATTAAGCCCGCCTTTGGTGTCCAACATAGTTTATCAATACACTTGTCCCAGATGTAATCGGGGTACTTATGTTGGATGCACGAAGAGGCTGCTACAAGTCCGTTTCTGCGCCCACAAAGGAGTCAGTTTCCGAACAGGATGCAAATTATCCAATCCTGAGCTATCCAGCATCCGGAACCACTCTATTGCCTGTCGCTCCCGCTTGGACATCGATGATTTTAAAATTATTGGATCAGCCAATAAAGATGACGAGCTTTTAACACTGGAATCAATTTTAATCAAAACTAATGTACCAAATTTAAATGCCCAGTCCTCGTCAGTTCAGCTGTTCATAGCCTAACCACTTGTTTGTTTACATAGTTTTGTGTGTGGGTGTTTTTTTACTTTATTATTTTTTTTTCTCCCCACTCTGTCCTTCAGTCACCTTCTATTTTTTACTCTGGTAGGTTGTCTCTCCAACCTAGTGTTGTTGTACAATAATTTTTACATTTTAAATGTTTTAGTGTTCAATTTTAACTTTTAAATATTATACCGTGTTTTATCAGTGACGAGCCTTATATGTTTGTAGTTTTATCAATTCCCAGCCTTGAAAATGCATCGAAGTGATGTGAAACGTCGGCAATAAATTATGTACTACGTTGAGACATGCCTTTATCTCTCCGCCTTGTGATATCTGTAGGGCTTGAGCCCCCTTACTAGTCTTCTTTATATATATATATATATATATATATATATATATATATATATATATATATATATATATATATATATCGATATGAAGAACGCAAATTCTAGTAATGCACGTCATAGAAAAACTAAAGGAACCGCACACTCGATGACTCCCATATCATCCGTCTAATAGGATTTTTAGAAAACTCGGGAGACGCTGTCGGAATATATACGTTATTTCACGACGGCGTTGAAGACCAGGGGCCATTTCAGACGCCTCTCGAAATCAAGACAAATAGAGCTATAACAATAATAGTAGGATACACGCACACACACACACACACACACACACACACACATATATATATATATATATATATATATATATATATATATATATATATATATATATATATATATATATATATATATATCTATCTATCTATCATATCTATCTCTATCTATCTATCTATCTATCTATCTATCTACTATCTATCTATATATATATATATATATATATATATATATATATATAGAGAGAGAGAGAGAGAGAGAGACGAGAGAGAGAGAGAGAGAGAGAGATACATCTCATCAAGGGAACACATAGGAAAAGGCATCGTACTCAGGTACATTTATTTCGCCGACGTTTCACGACTCATAGTCGCATCCTCAAGGCTATAATTAAAGATAACACACGATCATTAAAACTACGCACTGCATAATTCATAAAAATTACGCAATATTTAAAAATTCAATGAACATCAACATCAGAATGTAGAACATTTAAAAATTTATGAATCTCTTAAAACAGAAAAACATACTAATCGCTAAAATTAAGTTCAGTACAGTTACATTAAAATTATTTAAAAATTAAAGAAAAAACATACAAAAATTATAATGTCTGTAAAAAATTAAAAAATAAATAACACTAAAACAGTAAGGCTATTCTGTACCTTATCCTTGCAAAGGACGGGCAGTGACTGAGAGAATTTTTAGAAAATATAAACAAGCACTCTAGGCGATGAACAACTGAACAGAGGAGGATTGCGCATTTAAGGACGGAACTATCTTTTTTATCATAATGGATTCCAAGGTTGTTAGGTCGTTTTCGTTTTGTGTTTGGCCTATAATAGTAAAATCCTTATCATTAATATATGTTTTACATGATGTAGAGTGGTTCCTGATATTTGACTGTTCGGGGTTTGTTAATCTGCTGCCCGTTCTAAAACTTAAGCCCCTGTGAGAATCTATTCTCACTTTCAGTAACCTCTTCGTACAACCCACATAAGTCCCGTGATCACATCTCTGGCACGTATATTTATATACAACATTAGATTTTAGAAGAGGACTAAGGCGGTCTTTCGTTTTAAACAGCGATCCGATAATTAATGGATTTTTTGGGACGATTTTAAGGTTCATTGCCGGGAATTCCTTTTGAATAATTGCCAGGAAATTTTTCTGAAGAGGTTGTCATGAAGAAAAGGGAAGCTAGCAAACATTTTTAATTTTGGTACTGTCAAAACCGTTGGCACCTCTATGAATCGGGCATCAAGCATCTTCTTAAGCATTTTAAACAAAAGTTTGTTTGGGAAGCAGTTATTTTTAAGATATTGGGAAAGAAAGTTAATTTCTTCATTAAAAGTAAACCAATTAGAGGTATGGGTGAAGGCCCTGTGTAGGAGAGTTGAGATAGTATTAAGTTTAAAATTATAAAAGCAAGAACTATAAAAGTTGATACCTAACCCAATAAAAGTCTTTTTTCTAAAAACACCCGTGAGGAAGCCTTCCTCGTTCCTGGACACTAGAACATCCAGAAAGGGAAGCTTGTTATTTTCTACTTCATCGAGTGTAAATCTGATATTAGGGTGTAGGGCATTGACAAATTCTAAGAATTGTTCCGCATTAAACTTGTTTCGGAATAAGGCGAAAGTGTCATCAACGTATCTACGATAAAACTGAGGCAAGAAGCTAAGGGGGCAATCATCAAACATACGCTCCTCCAAAGAGCACATAAAAATATTAGCAAGTGTCGGACCCAGTGGGGATCCCATTGCTACTCCTTCCACTTGTCTGTATAAAAAGCCATTAAAAATGAAAGTCATGTCCTGCACGGCTAGTTCTAACAACTATTTAAAAAACTCACGACTAAAATTATGAAAAGTAGAGTCCGGCTCTATAAATAACTTATTTAAAATAATGTCAATCGTCTCCCCTACAGGGACATTAGTAAAAAGAGACTCAACGTCCAGACTAACCATAAATAATTCTGAATCTTGTTTTAGAATATCCTCTTTGAATTTATGAGAGTTGCTTAAAGAAAATTCATTTTTAGTGGGAGGCTCAAGTAAAGGAACCAGAAATTTGGCTAGCTTATAACTAGGGGTGTTCAATGAGGAAAGAATGGGCCTTAATGGAACACCTTCTTTATGTATTTTGGGCAACCCATACAAAACACCATACGAAGACCCTGTAGGGAATAGTTCCTGATATATATCATCATCAATTATCTTTTTTTGTTTTAGCAACCTTAGAAACCTTACAATTTTGTCCTCTGGTTTAATTATATTATATAAATCTGGAACACCTATTTTCTCAAATTTTGTATGATCGTTTAAGATAATATCCATCTTCTCAATATAAGCATCCTTATCCAAAATTACGCAACCCTTACCTTTGACTGGTTTTGTAATAATAATACTGTCATCATTGGCCAAGTTTTTTAAAGTGTCAAAATCATATTTGTTGAAGAAAGGAGTCCATCTAGTGTTTAGCTTATGATATGCTCAATGGGCTAAAGATGATAACTGAGATCTAAGGTTGTCCAAATTAGCATGGAAAGGGAGGGATTTAAGACGGCGAAAGAGATATTCTATGGGTAGAAAAAACCTACTATAGTTCGGCCTGTAATTCGGTAAACAAAATTCTAAACCTAGAGAAAGTAAGAACTCTTCCCTCTTTGACAATAACCTTTTTGAAAAGTTAAAAACGGTACTCGTATTGTTATTTCTACAAAATTGAGGGGTGATAATTCCCAAGCTCCTTAGTTTTCTATTATGTCTTTCATTTACATCGTTGATGAAATTCAAAACGGTATTATTGAAAAGACGTACAAAAATTACCTTGTCTAAAATGGTGAGACAACTACTTACGAAGGTTTTCTGCTCAGTTACCAACTTGTTTAACCTTTCAATATTTTTCTTTTCTGCTTAGACACAATCTCCATCTGTAACAGTCGTTTAGTAGTTTCAATATAAAATTCTGAATGATAGAGTGAGGTTTTATGCAACTTAAATTTCACAAAATTAGGCACTACATTATTTAGCTGACAAAATTGTAGAAATGTCAAATCCAATTTGGCTTTCTCTAACTTCTTGGTGAATCTCTCCAGCATTCTGTATCTTGCTAATAGTTGTGCACCATATCTCCTCCGAATAAGTTCTTGAAAGTGGTTGAAGCCTCTTGATCTGATGCGAAGAAGGAACAGAAAAACGAAGAAAAAACTGCTGATGTTCATCGTGATTGGTGTAGCCTTTGTAGCGAGTTATCCCATAAATATCCTTAGAAGACGGAGCTGCAGCTCTAGGTACATCTCATCAGGGGAACACATAGGAAAAGGCATCGTACTCAGGTACATTTATTTCGCCGACGTTTCACGACTCATAGTCGCATCCTCAAGGCTATAATTAAAGATAACACACGGTCATTAAAACTACGCACTGCATAATTCATAAAAATTACGCAATATTTAAAAATTCAATGAACATCAACATCAGAATGTAGAACATTTAAAAATTTATGAATCTCTTAAAACAGAAAACATACTAATCGCTAAAATTAAGTACAGTACAGTTACATTAAAATTATTTAAAAATTAAAGAAAAAATATACAAAAATTATGATGTCTGCAAAAAATTAAAAAATAAATAACACTAAAACAGTAAGGCTATTCTGTACCTTATCCTTGCAAAGGACGGGCAGTGACTGAGAGAATTTTTAGAAAATATAAACAAGCACTCTAGGCGATGAACAACTGAACAGAGGAGGATTGCGCATTTAAGGACGGAACTATCTTTTTTATCGTAATGGATTCCAAGTTTGTTAGGTCGTTTTCGTTTTGTGTTTGGCCTATAATAGTAAAATCCTTATCATTAATATATGTTTTACATGATTTAGACGGATGATGTGGGAGTCATCGAGTGTGCGGTTCCATTAGTTTTTCTATGACGTGTATACTCGAACAGCATTACTGGAATTTGCGTTCTTCATATCGATGTAGTTTTGTACAAATAGGGCATTTGAATGTTTTTATTCGAAACTTTTCTTACTTTTCTTGGCAGATGCTACAAACACGTGTAATACATGTAATTTTATAACGTTAATATATTAATAAAATCCTTAAAACAGTTGAACCCAACCACTCTAATTTATTGAGAATGTCTGTGGATACCCCGACTAAGCACAGAAAACCTATAATCAATTATTGAAGCCAAAAAAATTTTTACATGACTTTAAATATTCACATAAAAATCAAGACAACTGCCAGACGATTCGATTGCAAGATGTAAATTCACATTTCAATAACTACCTCCCCCATTTCTCTCTCTCTCTCTCTCTCTCTCTCTCTCACTTCCGGTCCAGATGTCTGGCGAGGACCCTCGAATTCTCATGGACGAAATTTGATGGGTATTTCATAACGATCGATGGGACCGCTTGGTCTGGCCGTCACCGGAAGACGAATCGAAGGACGAAATCAATGACGTGTCAAAGACATCCGACCACAGAACACGAGTTTGTGATTCCAGCTTTAAGAAATATGGATTCCAGCGGAGGCTGGAAGCTGAGGAGATGATGAAACGTCTTGTTCTATGCAGCGAAGACCATGATAATTTCAGTACGGGGAAACTGTCGACGCAAACGCCATTGCTTTCGGGAGGCCGTTCCCGCCTTCAGACGAATCATGACGAGTGGGGAAGGAATTGAGAAAATAATGTCCCTTTCACTCAGGCGCCTTCCGAGTAGCAGAATTTTATTGCTGCATGAAGTTACCTGATTAATAAGATATCATGTACGTTAGCCTCAAATTCCTTGATCACTGATGATTCCTTGTGCTTGCGATGTTCATTGGTGTTCCTTGGATTTCCTTCTGGCCTTTCTTGAGTCCTTCACGCATGCGCGTTTCGTGTAGATCTTTATAACTGCAAAAAGATACCTGATGAATCAAGTTTCATGTAGAATGTAATGTGAACGGAGGTAGTGTAACAGGAATGAAAGGGGTTGCAGCTAGGGGCCCGAAGGGACACTACAAAGAACCGTAAGTAATGCCTACAGTGCATCGTGTGAGATGCACTGATGGCACTAGCCTTCTACGGGGATAATATTGGAGAACACTGTTAGTTATTTATTCCAGCATGAGATTCTTGTGTTGCTTTCACGGCTCACAGAACTGGAATAGGGCAGGAGCGAAGATGCTAAATACAATAAACATACACCAATTTGTAAACGACATCTATAAATAACTTGTGCATTACTGTAACAGTCGTTATCCATTTACTCACCCTAACGGTTGTTACAGCCTGCAAACTCGGTATATAACAGATTAATAGTAAACATAGGGATAAAGAGTACCAATACAGTAGATTAACGAAGCATTGAATGAGCAGAAACGTTTTGTGAACTTCTATCTTTTTTTTTTTTAACTTCTAGCCTTCAATTCATCATCGATAACAAAATATTCTAGGACCCTTTTTGGACTTTCCTCAATCTTTTTGTTATTTTGCTATTTTGTAGCATTGTGTGAACCTTTCAAATGGGGGGTGTGTTCATCCCGCCCTTGGGAACTGCCCTCGTCAGAACAGTGGAAGCTTTAGAATTTAACTTCGTTGAAATATTTAGCTTCGTTAGATGAGGCATTTTGAAAAGAACACGCCTCAATGTAAACTTACTTTCCACTTTTTCATTCAGTTATTTGACAAATACCTGATGATTTGAGCACTACCATGCTAGATAATCTCATTCTTACCAAATTAGTTGAAAGATCAGCATTGATACCCGAAAGCGAAACAGCCCAAGAAAGCTCAATATCAGGTCTAAAATTTATTGACATATAAGATTAAAAAGCCACAAGAACAAACCCTACAAAAATATGGAGTATTCAATAGTTTTAAGTAAAGTCAAAGGGGTCTGGCTGGATATTTACAATTCAGGAAATATATCAGAAAGCTACAGCTATGGTTCCTGAACTTTTGGTGTACAAGTAGCGACATGGAAAAAGGATATTTTGGTTTAATGAAGGAAGTTAAAAAAAAAAAAAAAAAAAGGATGCCTTGCAACATGCACGTATCGAGAAATTTCTTGTAATATCGTGATAACTGCATGATTTTATTTTGCCAGTTAACGAGTTCCTGGTGACTAATTATCAAACGCTAAAGGTCGATAAATAAATTATTTTTCTAACTGTGATTGGCACGAAACAATATTGACTATTCCACCGACAGGCTTTAAATCAGATATGTCGTTAATGTTTCGTATAAGACCACGAAAGACGAAGACGATGAGAGCCAAAAACTCTATCTAGAATTCAACCATAACGAAAAATAATTTCCCATAACTTGTGACTAGGATCACAGTTGATTTTTTATCTTTTATATGACGAAATAGACTTGAGGTCATTCAGTATTTGGTAGTTTATGAAGACTGGACAAAAACTCAACTTATTGGATTGTAAAAAGGCTTCAATGTAGATTTCTCATTTGTTCCCTAAACCGCGTTAGGTCGTGTTCAAAGGGTTTATCAGAAAAGACATTGGTGCCAGATGGAACATGAGTATGTGAATCATTTTGGGAGCCCGGGGCCAGGAAGAACATGAAATAGACTCCGAATGGACCCTTTTATGACGCCATTGACGGGGAATCATAGTGGACAGTATGAGAAAAGAGAAAACTCATAGTCAGTGTTGTTGAGGAAACTTAGTATTGAGTAGCTTCTGGTCACGTTTTTAAAAGATGACATAGACGTATATTTTTTTTTACATAATCGAGATGCTGTAAGATATTTCTTTACGCACGATAATGGCACTTTTCAAATTAGCGTAAGTAATTTAGAAGAGTCCTAAGAAGGAATTAGGGATTTCGTGGTAACACGTAAAAGTAAAGCTGAATGAACTCACATGCTAGACCCAGTTTCGGGGACAGAGCCGAAGATTTCCCTGAGGCGCCCAATGATCTTGAGACTGAGCCTAATGAAATTATATGAAGTGAAAAAGCTGACTCAAAAACAAAAGTTAAAAATATGCAGAAGTTCCTTAGACCCAATCAAGTTTTCTCCACAGCGTATAATGTTGTATGAAACTCTCAGCAACGGCCCATGAAACATTAAGCCACGGACCGGTGGTGGCCTGTGCTATAGGCACCTATAGCGGTAATAGATGCACGATCATGGCTATCTTTAACCTTAAATAACATGCAAAACTACTCAGGCTAGCAGGATGCAATTTGGTATGTGTGATGATTGGAGGGGGGGAGGATCTGCATACCAATTTGCAGCCCTCTAGCCTCAGTAGTTTTTAAGATCTAAGGGCAGAGAGAAAAAGTGCGGACGGACAGACAAATAGCCATCTCAATAGTTTCCTCTTACAGAGAACGTTAAGTGACTACGACTGGAAGACATTGCTCTTTTCTGACAAATGAGCGGGAGAGTTCTTTTAATAAACATGATTTAGGCTCATTTTTGTCAAAACGGAAAGCAAATTAGGGATGGAAATGACATATCATCAATGTGTCCCAAATGGAATTTTCAGTCCAAACGCATTTCAAATGAGTGTGGAGCGGTTTCACATTCAGGTTAGGGTCTTAATAATAAACGAAAACATTGTGCTCTGGATGCCATATGCTGTCTTATAGCTTGTTAAAAGGTGTTTCTTAATCCTCAGCTTAGAAAAATAGAATGAGTTATCTTTGAAATTACAAAAATTATCTACAGGCTCATATGTATATGTATATATATATATATATATAATATACATATATATATATCTATATATATATATATTATAGAGTATATATATAATATATACTTCATACATATATATACTTATATATATAGATTATATTATTAATATATGATATATATAATATATCTATATATATAGATATATATCATATATACATATATATATATATATATATATATATATATATATATATATATATATAATATATATATATATATATATATATATATATATATATATATATATATATATATCTATAATATATATATATATATATATATATATATAATATATATTTACATATATATCTCTATCACTATATATATGTATATATATATATATATATATACATATATATATCTATGTATATATACTATATATATAATATATATATATATATATATATATATATATATATACAAAACAGCGTTGGCCACAGCCGGATATACATCAATGAGGAGGAGGACATAAAGACTTGCTAAAAGGGGTCAATTTATTCCCGACGTTTCGTAATGTCTTCATTACATTTTCGAGGGCTTTACAAAATAGATAACATAAATTACAATAAAGCTAAGAATTTAAAATTTAAAAATAAAAGTTGTGCAATGAATTACAAACTTAAAATATTAAAAGGAAAAACTAAAAGGACAACTTTAAAAAACACAAAACGTAAAATAAACAGGACAAAAAATATTAAAATAAGCAAGAAAAAATAAAAAAAAAAAATATTCAAAAGTTAAGCAAAGCTGGACCAACCTGTTCAGCGGCAATGTCAAGACTGGAGATAAAAAAATAGAAACTAAGAGAGGTACAGTATGCCAGCAGAGGTTTGGCTGTTTAACAAGGGGACGAGTCGTTTGATCATTAACGATTCTATTATTGCCAAATCATGGCTGTTGGAGGCTGTCCTACAACTTTAAAATCCTTATATTCAATGGAGATTTTACATAGTTTAGAATGATTTCTAATATTAGAAAACTCTGGGTTTGCAATTTTGCTGCCTGTCATGTAGCCTACTTCACGATGTGAATCTATGAGTACCTTCAGAAGCCTCCTGGTGGATCCAATATAAGTTCTTAAATTACATTTAGGACAAGTATAGCTATACACACACCCAGCGGATATATAAGGGCACAAACGATCTTTAAACTTGAATAATGACCAAATGGTAACATGATTATTGGGTATCAAATGAGCCTTAATAGCTTCAAACCGATTTTGGATATGTTGTGAAAATGTTTTTCTAAAAGTACCATCCAATAAAATCGGGAACTTAGCATAAAAATTCAGTTTAGGAACTAAAATTTGTAGTTTTGAGGGAGAAGTACTTGTCTAGAAGCAAGCGAAGTGTCTCAAAGACCAGTTCAGATAAGAAGCAGTTTTCCTTAAAATATTTGCATAAAAAGACTCTCATCTTAGAACAGAAACCAATCAGAAGTTAGCGTTAGAGCAATGGGGAGGAGAAAAAAAAACAGAATTAATTTTAAAGTTAAAAGAACAGAAACTATAAAAATTAGACCCTAAGCCCGTAAACGTTCTTTTCCTAAAAATCGTGGTGTTAAAAATATTATTTTGTCTTAAAACAAGGACGTCTAAAAAAGAAAGCCGATTTTCATTTTCTTTTTCCAGGGCAAACTTAACGTTTGAATGTTGTACATTTATAAATTCAAGAAAGGAATCAGCGTCATGATTACGTCTAAAAAGGACAAAGGTATCATCAACATACCTTACATAGAAAAGGGGGCGGCAGGCTAAGGGACAGTCATCTAAGAAGTGCTCCTCCAGGGAGCACATATGTTGGCAAAAGTGGGACCGAGAGGACTTCCCATCGCCATGCCATCAACCTGCTTGTATAACATACCTTTGAAAATAAAGGCTGTGTCCAGCACAGCCAAGCTTAAAAGAGTCTTAAAAAACGTACGGTTCGGGAAAAAGCCTATTTAAAATTATATTGATAGTTTCCTCCGCGGGTAGATTAGTAAACAAGGATTCTACATCAAAGCTGGTCATGAACAGGTATGAACCTTGCAACAAAATCTTTTCTTTAGATTGACTAGAATTTTTTAAGGTGAAATTATTTGTGGTTAATGGCTCAAGCAAGGAAACGAGAAACTTTGCAAATTTGTAATTGGGGGCATTGCATGATGCATGAATTGGTCGTAAAGGAACACCTTCTTTATGAGTCTTCGGTAGCCAATATAGGATGCCATAAGACGAGCCCGTGACAAACAAATCTTGGTAAGTTTCATGATTGATAATATTATCACTTTTCAGAGTTCTCAGGAAACGGTTAATTTTATCTTCCTTTTTAAAAATGTTTGCATAATCGGGAGATCCAATCATTTGAAACTTGGAGGAATCATTAAGAATTATTTCCAGTTTCGTAATATAACTACTTTATTCAATAAAAACAACTCCCTTACCTTTATCTGGTTTGGTGATTATGAGGTCTTCTTTCTGTGACAGTTCCTGTAGGATCTTAAAATCAGTCTATTTAAAAAAAGGGGTCCATTGGGTCTTTAGTTTTCTGAAAGTGTAATGTGACAGCTCAAATAAACGATTTTGGAGATTACCAAGGTGGACATCAAAAGGCAGCGATTTCAGTCTATGAAAAATAGATTCTAATGGCAAAAAAAAAAAACTTATAATAGTTAGGTTTAAAGTTAGGCAGGCAGAAATCCAAACTCAGAGAAAGGAGAAATTCTTCCCTCTTAGATAATGCATAGTTAGAAAAGTTAAAAACAGAGGCACGCTTTGTGTCAAATTTAGGAATAGAAATGCCTAAGTTTTCTAGCTTTTTTGTTGTGACGTAGTCGTACATTGTCAATAAAATTCTGTAAAGGTTTGTTAAAAAGGGTCTTAAAAATAATGCTATCGATAAGAGAGAGACTAGAGACAACCTCTGAACGACACTTATTAAAGACACTTAAATGTTTCTCAATAATCCTTTGTTTACTAGTTATTTGAATATGCAGTCATTTCCTAGAAGTTTCTGAGTAAAACTGTGACGAATATAGAGAGGATTTATAAAGCTGGAACTTCACAAAATTCGGCACAATGTTAAAGTTGTAGGACGAGCTTCCAACAGCCACGATTTGGCAATTTTAGAATCGTTAATGATCAAACGACTCGTCCCCTTGTTGAACAGCCAGACCTCTGCTGGCATACTGTACCTCTCTTAGTTTCTATTTTTTATCCCTTGTCTTGACATTGCCGCTGAATAGGTTGGTCCAGCTTTGCTTAACTTTTGAACATTTTTTATTTTTTTATTTTTTTTTTTTCACTTAGTTTCATGATATTTGGTCCTGTTTATTTTACGTTTCGTGTTTTTTAAAGTTGTCCTTTTAGTTGTTCCTTTTAATATTTTAAGTTTTTAATTCATTGTGCAACCTTTATTTTTAAATTTTAACTTCTTAGCTTTATTGCAATTTATGTTATCTATTTTGTACAGCCCTCAAAAATGTAATGAAGACATTACGAAACGTCGGGAATAGATTGACCCTATATATATATATATATATATATATATATATATATATATATATATATATATATATATATACATATATATAAATCCATACATAAACACATATTGATATATATATATATATATATATTATATATATATATATATATATATATATATATTCTTTTCATCCTTCTTACCGAGAAGCATAATAATTTATAAAGGCAACAAACTAGTTCATTATCCGCCAGGGCTGTTCCACGGTTCTTCAACTTTGCAGAAACATTTTGCTGTACTGCAAAAGTGAACACGGAAGTTGTATTTTTCTTGTTTCTGTTGGTAAGTTTTAATTGTTTAGAGTCGAGACATAATTTCATTTGTTCCTGGTCCACAGAGAGAGAGAGAGAGAGAGAGAGAGAGAGAGAGAGAGAGAGAGAGAGATAACGTTGTCGTTTTGCCCCTGAAGAATAACCTACTTAAATTTTTTCGAGAGTATCACCTCTTTGATCGGGAGTTTTCCGCTCTTCTTTCTCTTTAGTAGTTTGGCCCTTTTTACCCGGAGGGAGGGCTTGAAGTTTGTCATAATAAAACATCTTTTCCCTCCTTTGGACTTTTCTCTCTTGGCTCTCCACTCTTTTCCAGGTCGTTTCTCCCCTCAGTGACATGGTACATTTATAGCTGTTTTAGTTTTCTGTAAAAGAAATAGCTATTTGTCTGTCCGTCCGCACTTTTTCTGTCCACCCTCAGGTCTTGAAAATTACGAAGGCCAGAGGACTGCAAATTGGTATGTAGATCATCCACCCTCCAGTCATCAAACATACGAAATTGTAGCGCTCTAGCCTCGGAAATTTTCATTCTATTTAAGGTTAAAGTTAGCCATGATCGTGAGTCTGGCTCCACTATAGGTGCCAACAGCACATGCCACAACCGGGCAGTCGCTGAAAGTTTCATGGGCCGCTGCTGAGAGTTTCATTCAGTGTTATACGCTATACAGAAAACTCGGTAATTGTTACTTGTTTTTATTATAATTCGCGAATATTTTTAATTAATTTTATTCCCATTCGCCAGTATCAAGGGAATAACCTCGATACCAGCAGCTCTGCTTGGAAATTCGACTTCAATGCCAGATAGAGATAGCGATATTATCTCATGAAAGTCTTTCACAAGAGCTGGCAAGTACGACTACCCTCGTCAATAAATATTGACCCTAATGATTTCGTTGAGAGGCGACACGAGCTAAAATCTTCAAATAAAAATAAAATTATCAGAAAACTGCAACATTTCCCCTATGAGTCGTTTTTCGTTAACAGCGGTTCACAACCATATAGATACAGGTTTTATACGTTGAAGGTTGGTATCCATGGACGACATTCAACTTTTCTAAATGTTCTGTTTTCAACCGGCTAACTTTTTCTGCTTGAATCCCTTTTGTTATCTTTCTCCCGTCATTCATCAAATTATTTTACTCCCAAATGCGTAGATAAACCACACGATTCCATTCTTCCA
>NC_061100.1:129821550-129881550 GCF_015104395.2 Macrobrachium nipponense | reverse complement strand
TTGTGTTATTACGGTCATCCCCAACGAGCTTCCACTAAACAAGCCGTGGGAGTCACTATCAAAGAAAGATCCAAATTTTGTCATGATAACAATACCTTGCTTGTTATAGGATTAATGGTTGAAGTAGTAGTGGTAAAAGTAACTGGAGTTGTTTTGTTGTTGCAAAAATAAGACAACAGCTTCTACGACAGTATCCTCTTTATCAATATTTTCTATAAATTAGTTACAGAAAGACGGTGAAATTAATGCTGGTGGTACATATGGAAATATCAGAGAAGTGGAACAATATCGATTGTTGTCTAGGTTCCTAGGATGGTGACAGAATACACCAAAACAATCTCCAAAGACCTGACATAGGTTCTTGCAAATGTTCACTAGTTGCAAAGCAAGGATCTGACTTTATAAAGTACAAAGAGCAACATGAGGCGTTATTTGTAATCATTGCAGGATTTTAAAAATTACCTTTATTTGTGATTGCAAGGGTTTTGTGTGGGTGGGTTTATACGCTTAAAATGGGTGCTCAAAATCACAGTGACTTTGGGAGGGTCATTTGGTATTTTGCAACTACTGGAGATCATATGGAAAGACTTCATAAACTGTGAGTTTGTATAGTATTGAATTGAATTGAAATGAAATGGAAATTAACAGTAAAAGTTTGAAAGGTGTAACAGGAGGAAAACCTCGCAATTGCACTATGAATCAATTGTTAACAGAGGGTGGAAAGTAAGATGGAAGAAAGAGAATATGAAAGGAGGTACAGTAAAAGGAACGAAAGGGGTTGCAGCTAGGTGACAAAGGCACGCTGCAAAGAACCTGAAGTAATGCCTACAGTGGAACGGCATGAGGTGCACTGATGGCGCTACCCTCCCTACAGGGAGGGATTTGTGCGTGAAAAGCTAATTGCTTTCGGGCCTATTTTTTTGCTTCCTAGGAATATATTTTAATATATTTTTAATATATTATAAAATTAAAAACACAAATATGAAAATACTGAATGAAGTCACTGCAATAGGTTAAGAGCTTAAATAAGCAAGGAACAGAAACATTTATCCATAAATATCGACATATGATATCTTCTTTTTCTCTCCCTTCTCTCCACCTCCGGAAGAGAACAGAATCAACAGCAAAAGAACAGCGATGGCATCGAGAAGTATCTTAGATAATGGCAACGCTGTTCACGTGTCATGTCCTGAGTCACGCAAACGAACGAGATTTATATCCGTGTAAAAAATAACTTCGAGCTTTCTAAGTATATAGATTTAGATAAACAAAAGAGGAATCAATGGACGATGATTTACTACTTGATAAAGGAAAACAAAAAACCATCTTTTTCTTTTTTCTTTTTCTTCTTCTTCTTCTTCTTCTTCTTATTCTTCTTCTTCTTCTCTTCTTTCTTCTTCTTATTATTATTATTATTATTATTATTATTATTATTATTATTATTATATTATATTAATCCATAATAATATAATTGTTAAAAGCTCAAGTAACAAACAATTAACAATTTTATTAGTGTGGACCCTTTAGAACATTTTATGAACTCTCGTGATCACGATAGAGAGATTTTCCCAATTTATTATTATTATTATTATTATTATTATTATTATTATTATTATTATTATTATTATTATTATTATTATTGTTATTACTATTATTATTATTATTCATAAGATGGACTTTATTCATACAAGCCCACGGGGTCCATTATCTTGAAATTCAAGCTTCCTAAACGAATTAGTATCCTTCCCTGATTATTTAAGCAACAATACAGGAGCATAGCAGCTGGTTACAGTCTAACAAGGAGATTCTTAATATCCTTAATGCATTCCTCGAAATATGAAGAGAGCGTAAAGGATTGCAATTAGGTAGAATGCATATTTTTTGTTTGTGACTCTTCCCAGAAATATTAATGATGAAGTCTGTTCACTATGAGTGTACTTTGATAACAAGTCACCGAGTCTAGATTAATTCTATGTTAAACTTACGTTAATTAGTGCTGCCTTAAGGGTTCTGAAAACCTAAAGCCTGTCACTTGTCATCAAAGTAAAGTTGTGACGAATGGACTTCATAAATCAAACTACTGGGCAGTGCCAACACGAGGAATTTGCTTTGTACATGAATGTAAATTTCACCCTTTGTTCTTCATTCGAGGAATCCT
The DNA here is from genome assembly GCF_015104395.2 of Macrobrachium nipponense. NCBI lineage: Eukaryota > Metazoa > Arthropoda > Malacostraca > Decapoda > Palaemonidae > Macrobrachium > Macrobrachium nipponense. The sequence continues at coordinate 129,879,392 of NC_061100.1, read as the reverse complement.
TTTAGGATACATTCGAAATACCTTCGTTAATATTTGCACGGTGAATTAAGGGAATTAACTCTTTATATCATTTCCCGTAACAAATTGTACGATGAAATAAGATTATAGAAAACGGATCAGAGACAACGGAATAGAGATGGGGATACTCAGTCATAATGCAAATTAACCTCGTAAGAAAATGAAACCACATGTTTTGACTTCGGTTATGAAATCTATAATAACAAAATCCGAGTGCATCTTGTTTGGGCCCCCGGGTTGGAATCGGATAGGTAGGTGATTGGAAGGACAGAGGAGACATGACAGGCAGTTCCGGGTTCCAGTGCAGTGTAGCGCGCGCCACCAAGCTTGTACGAATATAATAGAGAGAAAGATCGTTTGAAACGAGGAATTTGTGTCAGGTAACGCTAAGGATCTACGAAGGATGAATATAACTTCACGGACACCAATAACAGATAAATGAAAAAGTAGAATTTATAATTGAAAAAATATTAATCCAAAGTCATTATTTCTAGCTCAAGAAAAAAAAGTATGGCTTCCAAGTAAAGTAGTTATTTCTAATAAAAAAAAAATGTTCAATCTAAGTAACGTCAATATTTCTGATTGAAAGAGGATTCATTTCAAGCTTCTGACTTCATTCTAAAGATACCAGTAAAGTTACTGAACATAACATGTCCGATTTTAACACAAAATGTGTGAAATGACGTTATCCCAAAAGAAAGTACGGTGAACTTGATGTATTGAGTAACACCGAATTCACACACTTAAAGAAATCTTTTATAGCTTTCTCTCTTACGAAAAGCAGCATCACATTAAAACATAAAATAAACAGAGTGGTTTAACATCTTTCTCATTTTTAGATTAATAAATTTAACCCACGAAACAACTAACCAATTGACAGGAGTGACAAAAAGAAAGAAAGAGGATGAAAACCAATCCAGTTGAGAAACCGCAGAGATACATCACAATTTCGACATGAAAGTCCGAACAGAATTGGTATACTGCTATTGCTGTCCCATTTCGTATAGAAATCCTTTATAGGACGTCCCATTGTGGCCAAGTTCAGAAAATGTTCAATAATTTCAAGAGGAAATAAACTGCGCTATCGACGGCTGAATTCTATTTGGGTGGCGTCGCTATTGAGTTAAGTCTGTTGTTAGTATATATATATATATATATATATATATATATATATATATATATATATATATATATATATATATATATATATATATGTTATATCTTATTTATCTAGAAATTATCTATATGATATGATGTAATACTATTTAGAATGATATAACAACGTCTAATATGATATATTATAAAATAGTATAAGACCTACTTTTGTATGTGTGTGTGTGTGTGTTTGCGTATCACAATTTATGAATGTATAATTTGTTTACGATTATGGTAAATTATATATTTTATTAGTTTTAATTGCATTATTATTACTCTACATCTTTATTTGTCGTTAATTTATAGATAAAACAATATAAATGAATATAGATACACATATGACTAATGTTTCCATTGCCTAAAAGAACCCGGACGTTACAACTCCTCCAAGACGTTACAACTCTTCCAAACGCCCTAAGATACCTCTTTTACCGTCCTTTTCCGCATGCCTTTCATCCGAGACGTCTGAATGAAAGAGTTATTGATGCTCGCATAAGCCCTGCTCTCCCGCGAAGCTCTTCCTTTTGCTTTAACGGCCAAATCGATAGAACAAAATCACCATTTTCACGGGATGATGGTCTCTCGCCCCCCACCCACCCCAAGCTCCCGCGGTTTCATATTCGAGTATCTTAAGGATCCCAAAAGACAGTTTTCCTTCGGAGGTCCCAAAATCTGATCGGTTCCGTGAGGGCGTTTGGAAACGAATGTTTATCTTTAAACGGAAATCAAACTTTTTACTCCGAGACTTCTTCTGAGGAGCAAAAAAAAAACAACTTTTTAATTTTCTGAAAGGATAACTATTTTGTCGGTTTTGTCTGTCCGTCCGCACTTATTTTTGTGCGCACTTTTTTCTGTCCGCCCTCAGGTCTTAAAATCTGCTGAGGCTGGAGGGCTGCAAATTGGTATGTTGATCATCCACCCTCCAATCGTCAAGCATACCAAATTGCAACCCTTTAGCCTCAGTAGGTTTTATTTTATTGACGGCTAAAGTAAACTACAAGCGTGAGTTTGGCAACGGTACAGGCCAGGCCTCTACCGGGACGTGCGTGGTTAAAGTTTCATGGGCCGCTGCTCATACAGCATTATACCTAAACCACCAAAAGATAGAGCTATTTTGATTATACGCTGTACAGAAAACTTGATTGGGCCGAAGGAACTTCTGCACAATTTGTAGCTGTGTTATTCGTTTCTTCACTCGTAACAGGAGGCGGATAAGGTTTGGATAATCACAATCCGTTCCTTTAGTGTGCTCCCAAATAAAAAAGGCCCAGCCATCGTTTTCAGAAAAGCCTGTTGTGGCCATTGTTCCCTTTTTACCAAGAATCTTCATTTATAGTTTTTTTTTTTTTTTTTTTTTTTTTTTTTTATTTTTTTTTTTTTTTTTTACCTGTGTCCTTTTGACGCGTCCATCGGATATTCAAAGGAACGTTTCCGTTAAGGGAGAGCCAATTTATGTTTTTTTTTTTCTTTTCTCGCAATAAAAGATGTTTTCCTCATACTTCTCTAAAGTTATTTTACCTGTCAATATACCATGAAATTTTTGCTCCTTGCAAGACAGCAACAGCTGCTACTACTACATACTATCTGTTTGATTTGCAATACAAGGAATATATTTTCTTTTGATTCCCTCACTACTATTAATGCCCACGACGATACTTAGATAGGTGAGCACTGAGATGATCTACGCATGTTCTGTTATTTGCTTGCTTCGGTTTTGCTCTATGAATCGTATTCATTGAAGATTTGTTATCCCCTCCGTCCACGATCGACGCACTTGAGCGTCACTGTCCCCATTTTCTGTGCGACCGATCGACACTCATTAGTAGACGATTTCCCCAGGAATTTGGTAAAAACCAGAAAAGAGCATCATAACAAAGAGGTTTGAATATGATGCCATCAGAGATATCTGTATTTATGCTCTTTATGATATGAATTTTTCTATATGGTGCAATATTTGATGGTATTCTTATATAATTTATGTATGTTTATCTTATTTCCATGCGATTTCATTCTCAAAATACGTTATATTGGTGAAAACAAAAAAATCATATAATTACGACACTGCTTATCATGGATGTCCATTTTTTTAGAAATATTACTAACCAAATACACATTTTCTTGTCAATTTTTAATAGCACATAATTTAAGACAGTTTTCTTTATACATAAGCTTTCCCCGACTGCCCATACGAATGAGTTCGCTTACCTTCTTTTAAGTAGTGGGGCTGGGGTTCATTGCGTCGCACCAAACATATAGTAATGAATTGTATATCATTGGAAACAAGTTATTCAACTTTCTCAGTGCAAAGAAAAATGAGTTATCTCCATGTGTCTATTTTTGGAAAATTTTTAAAGGTAACTAACATGTGAAAATTCCACACGAGTAAGTTTTTAACTTTTTGGGGCTATTTTTGAGTACGTGACACAAATGATGATGAACGACTTATCATATGAAACACGAAATATATTACTTTTTCGGTGAGTAATGAAAAATTATATATCTCAATTGACTTATTTTTTTGGCAAATTTTTAAATTTTCAGATAAAAGCAACATGGCTAACTTTAACGCATGATAAGGATGCTTTACTTCTGTCTTACGGTTCTTTCAACCTGTCATGATAGAGTACAACTCATCAGCTTTACAATGATATCAATTTTATTAACGTAACACGAAAGATAAAGTTACGCAGGGCGATGAAAAAAAATTTCCGCTAAGCAAAATTGCGATGCCTTTGAGGGCAGCGAATCTGCCATAGACCAAACCCATCAGGACCGATAGTACAAAAGAGGTCATCATTAATCGAATCTCACCGCTCTGCTTCTGTACCCTTTCGATCTCTTCTTATATATATTTTTTCCTCTTAACTCGTAGAAGATTTTTTTCCTGCTATCTCCCGATCAGTGCTTTCTGCTTAACCGCAAGGTCGCAGCTGATGTTGCTTTTAGTAGCAAAGTCTGCAGTGTCACTCTGCTCTTAACTCATTCTTTTACAGTTAAAGGTATTTTTAGACCAGTGTCCATAGTTCAAAAATTAAATGTCCATGTTATTGCTCTTCTGGAAACCTTTTTTTACAACTTTTTGAAGGCAGGGGCTAAATTCCTTTTTTCACATGCTGAAAAATATTTAAATTAGTGTAACTTTTGGAAGAAAATGCTAACCGGTTGTCCGGTCTCTACTCTCATGTATGGTGATGTATCTCTAATATTTGCAGTAACCCAAATTCATCGATTAGTTTTTCGTTTTGATATTTTGTTCATTTTCACTCATTTTAAATCTATTTCATTTTCTTGATTTATCAGAGAAAAATGATAAAACTCCTTTCTGGAAGAGGAAGAAAAGCATAAAGCATTTTTATTGCATTGGCTGGTTGAAGTATTTATTCGAATAAGAACTCCCGTAAAATTACAAACAAATAAAATTCCTTCTTTTAAACTGCGTACAATTAAAAGATCTCTCAATTTTTGTCTCGGAAGAGAAAGGCTGCAATGTTGGTCTTTGAGATGAATAGACAAGCAACCTCTCTTCAGCATCCTTACGGAAAATAGGAAAATCCTCTTCACCTTTTGACTGCGACATTAAAAATAAAAAGAAGAAAAAAAAAGTCTCTCAAATGTTAGAATAAGTAAAAACATTATTCAGTAAAAATCCACTAAGGTTACTCATTACATGAAGGTGAAATTACACGTCAAACAAATAGAAAAAATAGTTTTTGCTTTTACTAGTACAAAGCGAAAACCAAAATATTCATCATCTGACGTAGATCAAAGACCTAAAAACTTTTCGAATTTTCAAACGAACTCAACAATGCTATTTCGAGCGACGAATCGCCTTCAGTGTTAACCTAGAGACTGGGAACATAATCAATGATGTCTCCATCTAAAATGTGACAAAGTTTATCCTCAAAAGTAAGTTGTATAAAGAAGGTACAAGGTCGCATTTATTTTCCTATTTAATAAATTCTTGTTAAAACGCTTTACGTCAATAAACCCTTTAAAATAAACATATTCCAAATAAAAATAGATTCCATGGCCTTAAAAATCGGTTTCCAGAACTTGTATCGTTCTCTTTAGAAGAGCTCAACAATCTTTTATTTAGTTAAATAAGAAGCTGATTAATCTTGGTCGATACCTAAAACTAATGTTGTTGTTGCAGAACTGAAAAAAAAACATACTTCATTTCGCTATTACCTTAACAGATAATTAATTCATCTATATTTGTTCATTGTTTGTCAACACTATTCTGTGTTAAGCAGCTTGCTGTGCTGGTTGTAAGTTACCAAGAAATGTGTAATGAACGAGTCTCTAGAAACCGTATTTCATTTTTCAAATATCTTTCTTCAGAATATCAGACAATTCGGATCATCTCTGAATATGGAACTTAGGCCAAAAGCCAAGCACTGGGACCTATGAGGCCATTCAGGGCTAAAATGGAATTGATAGTAAAATAGTTGATAGGTGTATCAGGAGGAAAACCTCACAGTTGCATTATGAAGCATTGTTAGGAGAGGGTGTCAAGTAAGATGGAAGAAAGAGAATACGAAAGGAGGTACAGTAAAAGGAACGAAAGGGGTTGCAGCTGCAAAGAACCTTAAGTAATGCCTACAGTGCACCGCATGAGGGACACTGACGGCACTGCCCCCCTTCGGATTGGATCATCTCTGGCATGTTAGAACATTTAAATGACTCCCCAAAAATCCCTTAAATGTTAAAGACCCGGTTAATGCCAACTAGTTCATTCTTAACCACTCAATCTAATGAAATACTTGATACACAGTCTTCACGTACTCTGCGCGTTTTATTATGCAACTGAAACCATTTGTTTAATGAGCCTCAAAGTTGTTATCTGACTTTAAATTGCTGTCTGTGCGGCGGGATCGCAGCGAAGTCTCTAATCCTCACTCTGGTATTCAGAGTAATTGTAGATATGTTTAAAGTAACCTTAAACACACCAGAAATCAAATAACCACTTCTCTCATTCCGTAAAGTACCTGTTCAAACACCTCAAACCTTACTTTGCTCTCATTATAATTTTAAACGAAAAGCATTTGCCTTATTTCTCGTGGTACCTCGCCGAGTGGTGTCCTGACAATGGTTATATCGACTACGTAGGCAAAGAAGAGAGAGAAGCCTTCATCCTCCAGATGGGGAAAAATCCGTGAGTAGGATTTTTGGGAGAAAGTCGGGGGATTTCAGGAAGAATCTAAGAGGTTTTGAGAGTCATTGAACTCTCCTTCCTTTCATGAATAAACAAAGGGGATTAGGTACTTGATTAACATAACACTTCTTCAACAAAGATAGAAAATAGCAAAGAAAACGTCACACTCTTGCCTCGGAATCTCTTCCTCAGCAAACCAGTCACTCTTCTGGCTAATTATGGGGACAAAAGTGTCACTCCCAACACAACAAGGCGTGATTTAAGCTCCTGCTTATTCAAGGTGCCTGCTAAGACCTACGGTCAAACAGCCTGTTGTTTCAGCAACGAAAATTTAAATAAATAAGCTCTATTTTATTAGAAATAATTGTCCTGATTATTTAAGCAACAATACAGGAGCATAGCAGCTGGTTACAGTCTAACAAGGAGATTCTTAATATCCTTAATGCATTCCTCGAAATATGAAGAGAGCGTAAAGGATTGCAATTAGGTAGAATGCATATTTTTTGTTTGTGACTCTTCCCAGAAATATTAATGATGAAGTCTGTTCACTATGAGTGTACTTTGATAACAAGTCACCGAGTCTAGATTAATTCTATGTTAAACTTACGTTAATTAGTGCTGCCTTAAGGGTTCTGAAAACCTAAAGCCTGTCACTTGTCATCAAAGTAAAGTTGTGACGAATGGACTTCATAAATCAAACTACTGGGCAGTGCCAACACGAGGAATTTGCTTTGTACATGAATGTAAATTTCACCCTTTGTTCTTCATTCGAGGAATCCTTTTAGGATACATTCGAAATACCTTCGTTAATATTTGCACGGTGAATTAAGGGAATTAACTCTTTATATCATTTCCCGTAACAAATTGTACAATGAAATAAGATTATAGAAAACGGATCAGAGACAACGGAATAGAGATGGGGATACTCAGTCATAATGCAAATTAACCTCGTAAGAAAATGAAACCACATGTTTTGACTTCGGTTATGAAATCTATAATAACAAAATCCAAAATCCGAGTGCATCTTGTTTGGGCCCCCGGGTTGGAATCGGATAGGTAGGTGATTGGAAGGACAGAGGACATGACAGGCAGTTCCGGGTTCCAGTGCAGTGTAGCGCACGCCACCACGCTTGTACGAATATAATAGAGAGAAAGATCGTTTGAAACGAGGAATTTGTGTCAGGTAACGCTAAGGATCTACGAAGGATGAATATAACTTCACGGACACCAATAACAGATAAATGAAAAAGTAGAATTTATAATTGAAAAAATATTAATCCAAAGTCATTATTTCTAGCTCAAGAAAAAAAAGTATGGCTTCCAAGTAAAGTAGTTATTTCTAATAAAAAAAAAAAAATGTTCAATCTAAGTAACGTCAATATTTCTGATTGAAAGAGGATTCATTTCAAGCTTCTGACTTCATTCTAAAGATACCAGTAAAGTTACTGAACATAACATGTCCGATTTTAACACAAAATGTGTGAAATGACGTTATCCCAAAAGAAAGTACGGTGAACTTGATGTATTGAGTAACACCGAATTCACACACTTAAAGAAATCTTTTATAGCTTTCTCTCTTACGAAAAGCAGCATCACATTAAAACAGTCTAACAAGGAGATTCTTAATATCCTTAATGCATTCCTCGAAATATGAAGAGAGCGTAAAGGATTGCATTTAGGTAGAATGCATATTTTTTGTGTGTGACACTTCCAATAAAAATATTAATAATGAAGTCTATTCACTATGAGTGTACTTTGATAACAAGTCACCGAGTCTAGATTAATTCTAGGTTAAACTTACGTTAACCCTTAAACGCCGAAGCGGTAAATAAAAAAATGACTCCCGTGTGCCGGAGGGGTTTGAGAGTGAGCGCGTAAGCGGAAAAAATATCTTTTTCAAAAAATCACAGCGCGCTTAGTTTTCAAGATTAAGAGTTCATTTTTGGCTCCTTTTTTTTTCATTTCTTGAAGTTTAGTATGCATCCATCAGAAATGAAAAAAATTATCATTATCATATATAAATAATGCGATATATGATAGTACAAAAACGAAATTTCATATATAATTGTATTCAAATCGCGCTGTGCGCCAAACGGTTAGAGGTAACAAGTTACTTTTTTTTCGTTGTAATGTGCACTAAATTGCAATCATTTTGATATATAACACATTGTAAAACGATAAAAGCAACACAGAGAAAATATTATCACAAAATGATGCATGAATTCGTAGCGCGCGGATGTAAAAAAATAATTTATTAAAAAATTCACCATAAATCGAAATATTGTTATAGAGACTTGCAATTTGTTTCAAAATGAAGGAAAATGATTGAATATTACGATACTGTAAGAGTTTTAGCTTACAAATGCAGTTTTCGACCATTTCGAACGAGTTAAAGTTGACCGAATGTCGAATTTTTGTTTAAAATTTTTTTTTATATGCAAATATAAAAAAAATGAGAAATGCTACAACCTTCCAATAATTTTTGTTATATTTTGCATGTTTTTGCGCACATTTTCATATATAAAACTCTAAAAAAAGCGTAATATAAAAAGGCTCAAATACTAGGAGAATGTGACCTACGCGTTTCCGAGATTTTCGGCCGAGAATCGGCGCGCGGACGGAATAAAAATATTTTTTTCAAATATTCACCATAAATCGAGATATTGTTCTAGAGACTTGCAATATGTTTTAAATTGAAGATAAATGATTGAATATTACTAGACTGAAAGATTTTTATGTTACAAATGCGTTTTTTTACCATTTCGGTTGAGTCAAAGTTGACCGATCGTAGTTTTTTCGTACTTATCGTACTTTATATGCAAATATTTCAAAAATGATAAATGCTACTTCCTTCCAATATTTTTTGTTATATTATGCACCTTTTTGCACACATTTCCATATATAAACCTCTAAAAAAAGCGTAATATGAAAAGGCACAAATATTAGGAGAATGTGACCTACGCGTTTCCGAGATTTTCGGCCGAGAATCGGCGCGCGGAGGGAATAAAAATATTTTTTTCAAATATTCACCATAAATCGAGATATTGTTCTAGAGACTTGCAATTTGTTTTAAAGTGAAGGTAAATGATTGAATATTACTAGACTGTAAGTAATTTGCTTACCCAAAAAAAAATATATATATATATATATATATATATATATATATATATATATATATATATATATATATATATATATATATATATATATATATATATATTATATATATATATATATATATATATATATATATATATATATATATATATATATATATATATATATATATATATTACATTCTTCGATTCTGGTACCAATACATAAATAAAAGGAATGCAGGTGACACTTCTCTTTTCGCATACAATGAAATGTCTTATTATTATTTTATCATGCACACATTCAGATATATAAAAAATTGTAATAAATATAAACTAAATATAAAATAAATGCAGAATACTCACTCGTAATCTTGACTCTTCGTTCTATTCTTGTTTTCTCCCTCCTCCATTGAAGAGTCTTGCATTTTTTTCCACTCGACATGACGAGGTACAGGTGGAGGAGGGAGACGCGCGCCCTTACTGCTGATGGACCCGGCGGCCCCGTGCGGCCCTCCGCTGTCGGTTTAGGGGGCGTGCTCCAATACATGACCTTAGTGTGGTACTTTCGGTCACACTCCCCTATTCTGCAAAGAGCAACTTTGCAGAGACGACAGAAGAACCGGGGTCTCTCCTTCTGCCATTCATATGGCACATCCGGCACCGTTTTCTGCTTCGCCCTTCTAAGGCTCCAGTATGTGTTCCCCTGGCTGCAGCCGACACGCAGGGTCCACTACCCGACGAGAAGCGGTGATGGCGGGGCCGGCAGCAAGAGGGGCGTCGTCAGCAGGCGGCGGCAGCAGGGGCGTCGTCAGCAGGGCGGCGGCAGCAGGGGCGGCGGCAGCAGGGGCGGCGGCAGCAGGGGCGTCGTCAGCAGGGGCGGCGGCAGCAGGGGCGTCGTCAGCAGGGGCGTCGTCAGCAGGGGCGTCGTCAGCAGGGGCGGCGGCAGCAGGGGCAGATCTGCAGCTCGGGGCAGGGGGTCAGTTATGGAAGGCCACTCATCGGGATCGAAGTTGATGAGGGCATTCCCGGCTACCTCTAGGAACTGTATGTGGGTCAACCTCGGAAGATTGTCACCGCGGTACCCACAGTACAGTATGCAGGCATTTTGGAGGGCCAACTGAAGGATGTATTTGAGGAGCTTCTGTGTCCACCTTCTGGTTCTCCTGGCGAAGGGATAGTACTGGATGAGCTGATCAAAGAGATCAACTCCTCCCATGTGCCTGTTGTAGTGCCCAATGACAGTAGGCCCCTCGGTACAAAACTCCTCAAACACAACTCGGCCCTGTCGACGTGTCTTCTTCCGCTGTACGATCTCTTCTTGGATGGGTTCATGACTCGTCGTAATCATGGGAACGAGTCGGACACCCTTCCAACAGATGACGAAGACAGCGCCCTTCTGCCGCCACTCTGTCTCTCCTCTTGCCAGGTGTTGCGGATGACTAGCGAACCTCTTGAGGACATTCGGGGCCCCACGCACCAACCGAAGGGTACCACTGACGTGAACACCTGCTTCATACAGTTCCTGGGCCAGGGATACCGAGTTATAATAATTATCCATAAACAGGTTACGGAAACGTCCCACAAGGTTGAATACAGTGTCACGCAGCGTGGAGAAGACCCCGGTATACACTGAAAAGTCCACAACGTATCCAGTGTTGGCCTCAGTAATGAGAAAGAATTTCACACCATATTTCTTTGGCTTCTTGGGGTTATACACTTTTATACTAAGACGTCCTTTGTAAGGCATCATCCCCTCATCCAAAGACAGGTTCTTTCCAGGAATCACGAGATTACTACACCGCTCACGGATATAATCCAACACGGTACGCACTAAAATGAGGCGATCACTGTTATTCCGGGGTATGGCCCTTCGGTTGAAGGCGTTGAAGTACCTGTCCAACACCAGGAAATTATCACGGGACATAACGCCAGGCACATTCGGCATACATAAAAAATAATTTCTTCTCCAATATTGCCTGACGTCGACAGCAGGTGTCATACCAAAATAAATGTGGAGCCCCAAAAAATGCGCCATGTCAATGAGGTTGCAACCCCGCCAGTAATACGACAAGGTCGTCCTCAGCTCATACCGGCAGTACCGAGCGTAGTCCACCGTCTCGTGTACCAGGTATTCCAGCAATTCCCGCGTCAGGAAAAGCTGGATGAACCCCAAAACAGTCAGGGTACTGGTACGGTCATCCCAGGGGTTGCCGTGAAGGGGTGCATGTTAGGAGGGGTGGGGTCCTCCGTCCACCCCTCGTCACTCTCCGACGACCGACCTTCACCTTGGCTGGCGCGACGAGCCGACCTTCTACGTGCCCGTGCGAGTGCACGCGCACGGGTGCGGGCACGATGCACACTACCCCCCCCCCGTTGGCCCATCACCCTCACTTAGGCCCTCACTTTCTGTATCGTCCTCTGCGATAAAACTTGAGCCCGTATCCCCACCCTCCCCCTCCTCCTCAGATTCCCCCTCGTATGCACTGAACCCACTGAATTCGAGCTCACTTTCGGGATGTGAGCCTCGAACGGACATTGGGGGCAAATATTCATCCTCACTTTCATCGGGACTGATGTCCTCATCACTCGATGACCATCCGCCATCAAAATGAGGACTTGCGACATGTTCCCGATCAAGCTCCGAAAGATATTCGTCTATGTCCCTTGGTTGGAGGCCTCCCAAATGCCTACGAATGCCCCTAAGGACGCCCACATGCTTCCTAGGGGTAACCAAAGGCATACGATGTGTTCCCGAAACACTTTCAGCCACAAGTGGCCGCACAGAACAGCCTTGAGGCGCGGGGTCATGCTGGGTGCTTGGCCCCTCGCCAGCATCCAAGTCCAAAACTCGCCTTACACGATCCCTTCCGACGGGTAAAACGCGCCTTTCACGGTTCACACGTCGTTGAGACATATCTACGAATATCCTGTAGCAATACAAATGCTCAAAGTCTCGCAAAAGTCCAGAAAAACACGCTTTTCACGAAAGATCGCTCTCAGATGGTGCGCTACTGATGCTGGCTGGAGCGAGAAGAAGGGATATCGCGCATGCGCACCTGGCTCACGCTTCAAAACAAAACAAGGCCTTGATCCGTGAACTCCCAGCATCCCCCAAGGCGCGTGATTCAAAAGTTTTAGGCTGGTAGGCCTATAAGTATTTTTCCGCGAATTTTAAAAAAAACTTTCGTATGTCGACGTAAAATACGTCCAGTCGGCACCCGACAGACAATTTATCTCAACGTAAAATACGTCCAGTCGGCGTTTAAGGGTTAATTAGTGCTGCCTTAAGGGTTCTGAAAACCTAAAGCCTGTCACTTGTCATCAAAGTAAAGTTGTGACGAATGGACTTCATAAATCAAACTACTGGGCAGTGCCAACACGAGGAATTTGCTTTGTACATGAATGTAAATTTCACCCTTTGTTCTTCATTCGAGGAATCCTTTTAGGATACATTCGAAATACCTTCGTTAATATTTGCACGGTGAATTAAGGGAATTAACTCTTTAGATCATTTCCCGTAACAAATTGTACGATGAAATAAGATTATAGAAAACGGATCAGAGACAACGGAATAGAGATGGGGATACTCAGTCATAATGCAAATTAACCTCGTAAGAAAATGAAACCACACGTTTTGACTTCGGTTATGAAATCTATAATAACAAAATCCGAGTGCATCTTGTTTGGGCCCCCGGGTTGGAATCGGATAGGTAGGTGATTGGAAGGACAGAGGAGACATGACAGGCAGTTCCGGGTTCCAGTGCAGTGTAGCGCGCGCCACCAAGCTCGTACGAATATAATAGAGAAAAAGATCGTTTGAAACGAGGAATTTGTGTCAGGTAACGCTAATGATCTATGAAGGATGAAAATAACTTCACGGACACCAATAACAGATAAATGAAAGAGTAGAATTTATAATTGAAAAAATATTAATTCAAAGTCATTATTTCTAGATGCAAAAAAAAGTATGGCTTCCACGTAAAGTAGTTATTTCTAATAAAAAAAAAAAAAAGGTGTTCATTCTAAGTAACGTCATTATTTCTGATTGAAAGAGCATTCAATCCAAGCTTATGACTTCATTCTAAAGATATCAGTAAAGTTACTAAACATAACATGCCCGATTTTAACACAAAATGTGTGAAATGACGTTATCCTAAACGAGAGTACAGTGAACTTGATGTATTGAGTAACACCGAATTCACACACACTTAAAGAAGTCTTGTATAGCTTTCTCTCTTACGAAAATCAGCATCACATCGAAAAATAAAATAAACAGAGTGGTTTAACATCTTTCTAATTTTTAGATTAATAAATTTAACCCACGAAACAACTAACCAATTGACAGGAGTGACAAAAAGAAAGAAAGAGGATGAAAACCAATCCAGTTGAGAAACCGCAGAGATACATCACAATTTCGACATGAAAGTCCGAACAGAATTGGTATACTGCTATTGCTGTCCCATTTCGTATAGAAATCCTTTATGGGACGTCCCATTGTGGCCAAGTTCAGAAAATGTTCAATAATTTCAAGAGGAAATAAACTGCGCTATCGACGGCTGTATTCTATTTTGGGTGGCGTCGCTATGAAGTGATGAGTTAAGTCTGTTGTTAGTATATATATATATATATATATATATATATATATATATATATATATATATATATATATATCTATATATATTATATATATATATATATATATATGTATATATATATATATATATAATATATATATATATATATATATATATATATATATATTATGTATATATATGTATATAATTTATTTATATTTGCTTATTCATCTAGAAATAGTATATGACCTACTTATGTACGATTTTTATAAAGTTAGTGATATATATATATATATATATATATATAATATATATATATATATATATATATATATATATATATATAATATATATATAGTGTACATGCACGTGACTTCATTAATGTCTTTGTAAAGACGAAAGCGCTCCGGTTTTCTGCCTATCATTTTAATCTGGTATTCGCTTATTATTCTTATCATTATTATTATTATTATTATTATTAGTTATTATTATTATTATTATTATTATTATTATTATTATTATTATATTATTATTATTATTGTTGTTGTTGTTGTTGTTGTTGTGTATATATATATATATATATATATATATATATATATATATATATATATATATATATATATGTCTCTGTGTGTGTGAGTGTGTGTGTGTGTGTATGTGTGCGTATCACATTTATGAATGGATAATTTGTTTGACGTATTATGGTAAATATATATTTTATTAGTTTTAATTGCATTATTATTACTCTACATCATAATTTGTCGTTAATTTATAGATAAAAAAATATAAATGAATATAGATACACATATGACTAATGTTTCCATCGCCTAAAAGAACCCGGACGTTACAACTCCTCCAAGACGTTACAACTCTTCCAAACGCCCAAAGATACCTCTTTTATCGTCCTTTTCCGCAGGCCTTTCATCCGAGACATTTCTTTTTACGTCTGAATTAAGAGATTATTGAAGCTCGCATAAGCCCTGCTCTCCCGCGAAGCTCTTCCTTTTGCTTTAACGGCCAAATCGATAGAACAAAATCACCATTTTCACGGGATGATGGTCTCTCGCCACCCCCCACCCCCCCCCCCCCCCCCCCCCCCCCCCAAGCCCCCGCGGTTTCATATTCGAGTATGTTAAGGATCCCAAAAGACAGTTTTCCTTCGGAGGTCGCAAAATCTGATCGGTTCCGTGAGGGCGTTTGGAAACTAATGTTTACCTTTAAACGGGAAATCAAACTTTTTACTTCGAGACTTCTTCTGAGGGAAAAAAAAAACGCTTTTTAATTTTCTGAAAGGATACCTATTTTACCGGTTTTGTCTGTCCGTCCGCACTTATTTTTGTCCGCACTTTTTTCTGTCCGCCCTCAGGTCTTAAAATCTACTGAGGCTGGAAGGCTGCAAATTGGTATGTTGATCATCCACCCTCCAATCGTCAAGCATACCAAATTGCAACCCTTTAGCCTCAGAAGGTTTTATTTTATTGGCGGCTAAAGTAAACCACAATCGTGAGTCTGGCAACGGTACAGGCCAGACCACTACCGGGATGTGCGTGGTTAAAGTTTCATGGGCCGCTGCTCATACAGCATTATACCTAAACCACCAAATGATAGAGGTATTTTCGGGGGCCTTGATTATACGCTGTACAGAAAACATGATTGGGCCGAAGGAACTTCTACACAATTTGTAGTTGTGTTATTCGTTTCTTCACTCGTAACAGGAGGCGGAAAAGGTTTGGATAATCACAATCCGTTCCTTTAGTGTGCTCCCAAATAGAGATGGCCCAGACATCGTTTTCAGAAAAGCCTTTTGTGGCCATTGTTCCCTTTTTACCAAGAATCTTCATTTATAGTTTTTTTTTTTTTTCACTCCTGTGTCCTTTTGACGCGTCCATCGGATATTCAAAGGAACGTTTCCGTTAAGGGAGAGGCAATTTATGTTTTTTTTTCTTTTCTCGCAATAAAAGTTGTTTTCCTCATACTTCTCTAAAGTTATTTTACCTGTCAATATACCATGAAATTTTTGCTCCTTGCAAGACAGCAACAGCTACTACTACATACTATCTGTTTGATTTGCAATACAAGGAATATTTTTTCTTTTGATTTCTTCGCTACTATTAATGCCCACGACGATACTTAGATAGGTGAGCACTGAGATGATCTAGGCCTGTTCTGTTATTCGCTTGCTTCGGTTTTGCTCTATGAATCGTATTCATTGAAGATTTGTTATCCCCTCCGTCCACGATCGACGCACTTGCGCGTCACTGTCTCCATTTTCTATGCGACCGATCGACGCTCATTAGCAGACGATTTTCGGAGGAATTTGGTAAAAACCAGAAAAGAGCATCATAACAAAGAGGTTTGAATATGATGCCATCAAAGATGTCTGTATTTATGCTCTTTATGAGTTTTTCTATATGGTGCAATATTTGATGGTATTCTTATATAATTTATGTAAGTTTATCTTATTTCCATGCGCTTTCATTCTCAAAATACGTTGTATTGGCGAAAACAGAAAAAATCATTTAATTACGACACTGCTTATCATGGATGTCCATTTTTTTTTAAATATTACTAACCAAATACACATTTTCTTGTATATTTTTAATAGCACATAATTTATGACATTTTTCTTTATACATAAGCTCTCCCCGACTGCCCATACGAATGAGTTCGCTTACCTTCTTTCAAGTAGTGGGGGCTGGGGTTCATTGCTTCGCACCAAACATATAGTAATGAATTGTATATCATTGGAAACAAGTTATTTAACTTTTTCAGTGTAAAGAAAAATGAGTTATCTCCATGTATCTATTTTTGGCAAATTTTTAAAGGTAACTAACATGTGAAAATTCCACGCGAGTAAGTTTATAACTTTTTGGGGCTATTTTTGAGTACGTGACACAAATGATGATGAATGACTTATCATATGAAACACGAAATATATTACTTTTTTAGTGAATAATGAAAAATTATATATCTCAATTGACTTATTTTTTGGCAAATTTTTAAATGCAAGTAATTTTCAGATAAAAGCAACATGAAAAATCTTCTATTACGGCTAACTTTAACGCATGATAAGGATGCTTTACTTCTGTCTTACGTTTCTTTTAACCTGTCATGATAGAGCACAACTCATCAGCTTTACAATGATATCAATTTTATTAACGTAACACGAAAGATAAAGTTACGTGGGGCGATGAAAAAAAATTTCCGCTAAGCAAAGTTGCGATGCCCTTGAGGGCAGCGAATCTACCATAGACCAGACCCATCAAGGCCGTTATTACAAAAGAGGTCATCATTAATCGAATCTCATCGCTCTGCTCCTGTACCCTTTCGATCTTTTGTTATATATTTCTTTTTTTTTCTCTTGACTCGTAGAAGATTTTTTTCCCTGCTATCTCCCGATCAGTGCTTTCTGCTTAACCGCAAAGTCGCAGCTGATGTTGCTTTTAGTAGCAAAGTCTGCAGTGTCACTCTGCTCTTACCTCATTCTTTTTCAGTTAAAGGTATTTTTAGACCAGTGTCCATAGTTCAAAAATTAAATGTCCATGTTATTGCTCTTCTGAAAACCTTTTTTTACAACTTTTTGAAGGCAGGGGCTAAATTCCTTTTTCACATGCTGAAAAATATTTAAATTAGTGTAACTTTTGGAAGAAAATGCTTACCGGTTATCCGGTCTCTACTCTCATGTATGGTGATATATCTCTAATATTTGCAGTAACCCAAATTCATCGATTAGTTTACGTTTTGATATTTTGTTCATTTTCACTCATTTGAAATCTATTTCATTTTCTCGATTTATCAGAGAAAAATGATAAAACTCCTTTCTGGAAGAGGAAGAAAAGCATAAAACATTTTAATTGCTTTGGTTGGTTGAAGTATTTATTCGAAAAAGAACTCCCGTAAAATTACAAACAAATAAAATTCCTTCTTTTAAACTGCGTATAATTAAAAGATTCCTCAATTTTTGTCTCGGAAGAGAAAGATAGCAATGTTGGTCTTTGAGATGCTTGGACAAGCAACCTCTCTTCAGCATCCTTAGGGAAAATAGGAAAATCCTCTTCACCTTTTGACTGCGACAGTAAAAATAAAAAGAAGAAAAAAAAAAAGTCTCAAATGTCAGAATAAGTAAAAACATTATTCAGTAAAAATGCACTAAGGTTACTCATTACATGAAGGTAAAATTACACGTCAAACAAATAGAAAAAATAGTTTTTGCTTTTAATAGTACAAAGCGAAACCAGAAAATTCAACATCTGACGTAGATCAAAGACCTAAAAACTTTTCGATTTTTCAAACGAACTCAACAATGCTATTTCGAGCGATGAATCGCCTTCAGTGTTAACCTAGAGACTGGGAACATAATCAATGATGTCTCCATCTAAAATGTGACAAATTTTATCCTCAAAAGTAAATTGTATAAAGAAGGTACAAGGCCGCATTTATTTTCCTTCTTAATAAATTCTTGTTAAAACGCTTTACGTCAATAAACCCTTTAAAAGAAACATATTCCAAATAAAAATAGATTTCATGGCCTTAAAAATCGGTTTCCAGAACTTGTATCGTTCTCTTTAGAAGAGTTCAACAATCTTTTATATAGTTAAATAAGAAGCTGATTAATCTTGGTCGATACCTAAAACTAATGCTGTTGTTGCAGAACTAAAAAAAAACATACTTCATTTCGCAATAGCGTTAACAGATAATTACTTCATCTATATTTGTTCATTGTTTGTCAACACTATTCTGTGTTAAGCAGCTTGCTGTGCTGGTTGTAAGTTACCAAGAAATGTGTAATGAACGAGTCTCTAGAAACCCTATTTCATTTTTCAAATATCTTTGTTCAGAATATCAGACAATTCGGATCATCTCTGAATATGGAACTTAGGCCAAAAGCCAAGCACTGCGACCTAGGAGGCCATTCAGGGCTGAAATGGAAATTGATAGTAAAATAGTTGATAGGTGTATCAGGAGGAAAACCTCACAGTTGCATTATGAAGCAATTGTTAGGAGAGGGTGTCAAGTAAGATGGAAGAAAGAGAATACGAAAGAAGGTACAGTAAAAGAAATGAAAGGGGTTGCAGCTAGGGACCAAAAGCACGCTGCAAAGAACCTTAAGTAATGCCTACAGTGCACCGCATGAGGGACACTGACGGCACTGCCCCCTCTACGGAGTGGATCATCTCTGGCATGTTAGAACATTTAAATGACTCCCCAAAAATCCCTTAAATGTTAAAAACCCGGTTAATGCCAACTAGTTCATTCTTGACCACGTAATCTAATGAAATACTTGATACACAGTCTTCACGTACTCTGTGCGTTTTATTATGCAACTGAAACCATTTGTTTAATAAAACTCAAAGTTGTTATCTGACTTTAAATTGCTGTCTGTGCGGCGGGATCACAGGAAAGTCTCTAATCCTCACTCGGGTATTCAGAGTAACTGTAGATATGTTTAAAGTAACCTTAAACATACCAGAAATCAAATAACCACTTCTCTCATTCCATAAAGTACCTGTTCAAACACCTCAAACCTTGCTTTGCTCTCATTATAATTTTAAACGAAAAGCATTTGCCTTATTTCTCGTGGTACCTGGCCGAGTGGTGTTCTGACAATGGTTATATCGACTACGTAGGCAAAGAAGCGAGAGAAGCCTTCATCCTTCAGATGGGGAAAAATCCGTGAGTAGGATTTTTGGGAGAAAGTCGGGGGATTTCAGGAAGAATCTAAGAGGTTTTGAGAGTCATTGAACTCTCCTTCATTTCATGAATAAACAAAGGGGATTAGGTACTTGATTAACATAACACTTCTTCAACAAAGATAGTAAATAGCAAAGAAAACGTCATACACTCTTGCCTCGGGTCCTCTTCCTCAGCAAACCAGTCACTCTTCTGGCTAATTATGGAGACAAAAGTGTCACTCCCAACACAACAAGGCGTGATCCAAGCTCTTGCTTATTCAAGGTGCCTGCTAAGATCTACGGTCAAACAGCCTGTTGTTTCAGCAACGAAAATTTAGATAATTAAGCTCTATTTTATTAGAAATAATTGTTCTGAACTGTTCAACAAGCACATAATTTATTTTTTACATTTTCATTATAATAAACAAATCATGAATATCCTATCCTAAAATTCGTGTATCTTTCACTCAACTCGAAACCCCTTCTTGAGACCTTTTTAGGCTTTCGTGGCCCACTCAAACACGAACAAGAACAACAGGAAAGTAGTTCAGAAAGAGTAAGAGCTGGTATTTCAGGAGAAGGCGTTAAAACATCGATGTAGGGACTAACCGTGTTATGAAATGAAAAACAGACACTAATCACGAATGGTATTAGCATAGAAGATAGATACAGACGGGAAACTAGAACGCCGTGACATTTTAAGGAAGCATGACCGAAGGAAATCATTCACTTATTCTATAAACTTCAGCAGAATAAGTTACGTATACATTTGAAAGATGCAAATGCTAAGGATACGAATACACACACTACATATACACGTGAGTGTGTGTGTGTGTGTGTTTGTGTGTGTATTTTCTGAAAATACACACATTTATGTCTTTATATCTTTATGCTTTATTCTAACCTGACCTTTGTTTATTTTCCTTAGATGGATTCTTAGAGGTCACATGTTAAGGGAACTTTTTGACATATAAAAATAACTTCCGTCGTGACAGATTATGACTTTATTTTTGGGAGTGTTTTAATGATGACAGCCAAAGTGCACTCATTAGTCTGAAAGTTCGAATTTTCATTTAATTGCTTCCTCGAAGTTAAGGTCTCTCTAATTTTTTTTTTTTCTTGTATCATAAGTTTGGGGATAAACTTGTATTTTGGCAGAGCATAAATTTCGTCTAGCCTTAGTTTAATTTATACTAGGGGAATTGGAACAATTATATATATATACATATATATATATATATATATATATATATATAGATATATATATATATACATATATATATATATATATATATATATATATATATATATATATTATCCCCCTTATTCCCTAAAACTACACAAACTGGGAACTCTTACCTGTTGCCAACGGTGCCCTGTCTTCAACCATGTCACTAGGCTTATTAAGACTACGTAAATACAAAACCAAAGCAATTGGTTATAAAATAGAACAAAAATGATTAACAAGTCATAATGGCATAACCACCCAAATCTACCCATAAAGAAACCAGTAAGATAACATTCTACCCTCCTGACTAAGGTTTCACTCCCAAACCCAAAATGTCACTAAGTCTCGTATTAGTCAGGTTAGAGAATCCCGTTTCTAGTCAACCATGGAATAGGACCCATCTGTAATAAGATAATAGGTATAAAAACATATCCCCCACATCACTCTTTTTAAAGTATTCACATAAAGAGAGTATTTCACACTTTTCTCTCTTTTCAAAAGGTAACAGTTTTTCTAAGTTTTTTTATAGAATATGTCCTACCTTTACGATAGGCGTTTTCTCCCGACACTCGGAGTAACCGCTTGATCTATTCTCGTTCACCTCAAAGAATGCGTCTTCCACAAGTGCCCCGAATTAGTAGGCCTATAACACGCGTACAAACGAACGTGCATGCCTCACGACCGGGCGAATGATCTCTGAGTCAAGTTGCTTGTTCAGCAAATACCTTTCTCCAAGTGAACTTGTACTGCACCACCTCTTGTCTCTAAGCGAGGAGAGCTATGTGACTTCACTATCATTACATTGGCACTTTAAACATATTATTAGCCATTCCCCCTCTTTCCATCTGATATATATATATATATATATATATATATATATATATAGATTAATTATATATATATAATATTATATATAATATTATATATAATTCCTCAAACTTCCGGAACAACAGCTTGAAGAACAAACCAAGGAGGGTCAGGGAAAGTCATATGGATAGTGTGTATCCTTGACCCACCTTGAATTATATTATATATCTATATATATATATATAATAATAGTAGAGATATATATAGATATATAGAGAGAGAGATAGAGAGAGAGAGAGAAGAAGAGATACAAATATCATCCGCATACATACATCAAGCATGCATGCATGCATACATACATACATACATACATACATACATACAGATCATGCACATCAATATCCATTTCAGCGCAGGAAAGACTATCTTGTATTTGTACTTTAGTTTTATAGAGCAATAATGACTAATGGTACTGTGCAATGTGACAATGCTGAATTGCAACCCTAATACTCTGAATGGCGAGTAGCTATTAACCATTCAAAAAGCACAGATTCTAAAGTTGTTACTTAGTAAGTTACAGACGGGAATTTTTGACATACTTATAATTAACTGTAGTCAATAGCAATATTCCAGCTACCATTAAACAGAATATCTGAAGGACAGGCTGCTGGTTAAGATCCTTTCTTGCCTAAGAGGAACTTTCACAAACATCCTTAGTTTTCAGGCGTCATTAGAGTTTCTTTGAATGGTACTTTAAAGCTTTACACTGAATGTGATAACCATTGTTGTCATATATATACAAATTCATTAAATAATATTCATTAAAGTTGCCTTTCATACAGATTCATTAAATAACATTCATTAAAGTTGCCATATACACAGATTCATTGAATCACATTCGTTAAATGCCATATACACAAATTCATGAAGTAAAATTCATTATTAAAGTTGCCATATACACAGATTCAGTAAATAACATTCATTAAAGTTGCCATATACACAGATTCATTAAACAACATTCATTAAAGTTGCCTTTCATACAGATTCATTAAATGACATTCATTAAAGTTGACTTTCATACAGATTCATTAAATAACATTCATTAAAGTTGCCATATACACAGATTCATTCAATCACATTCATTAAAGTTGCCATATACACAGATTCATTGAATCACATTCGTTAAAGTTGCCATATACAAAAATTCATGAAGTAAAATTCATTATTAAAGTTGCCATATACACAGATTCATTAAACAACATTCATTAAAGTTGCCTTTCATACAGATTCATTAAATAACATTCATTAAAGTTGACTTTCATACAGATTCATTAAATAACATTCATTAAAGTTGCCATATACACAGATTCATTAAATAGCATTCATTAAAGTTGCCTTGCATACAGATTCATGATATGATATTCATTAAAGTTGCCATATACACAGATTCATTAAACAACGTTCATTAAAGTTGCCATATACACAGATTCATTAAACAACATTCATTAAAGTTGCCATATACACAGATTCATTAAACAACATTCATTAAAGTTGCCATATACACAGATTTATTGAATCACATTCAATAAAGTTGAGATATACACAAATTCATGAAACAATATTCATTAAAGTTGCCATATACACAGATTCATGAAATAACATTCATTAAAGTTGCCATATACACAGACTCATTAAATAACATTCATCAAAGTTGCCAGATAGACAATTTCATTGAATAACATTCATTAAAGTTCCCATATACACATATTCATTTAAATAACATTCATTAAAGCTGCGAAATAGACAGATTGCTAGATGACGACCTCCAAGTACCTGACCGTCTTCCCCTTCAATTCGGCTGAATAGCTGGCTGCCGGA
Source organism: Macrobrachium nipponense (assembly GCF_015104395.2). Classification (NCBI taxonomy): domain Eukaryota; kingdom Metazoa; phylum Arthropoda; class Malacostraca; order Decapoda; family Palaemonidae; genus Macrobrachium; species Macrobrachium nipponense. The sequence continues at coordinate 129,855,807 of NC_061100.1, read as the reverse complement.
CGAAGCTCATTTGTTGCCAGAGATTCCATTTACGTCGTTGTCGTTTAATCTTTCATTTCTTTCCATCATTGCTGAGTTTTGCTATTTAACCCATAGCTTAACCAGTCCATTGACGACCTAACCCACTCTGCCATGGCGCCACATTATTATTATTATTATTATTATTATTATTATTATTATTATTATTATTATTATTATTATATTCAGAAGATAATTCCCTATCCATAAGGAGCAAGCATACAGGGTCCATTGACTAGACATTAAAACCTCCAAAGAAAAGAAAGAGAGAGAGAGAGAGAGAGAGAGAGAGAGAGAGAGAGATAACTTCCTTCTGGTCATTCTGTTGGAACAATCTAGAAGACTGGCTCTGCAAAAAGAGGGAACTCTGTTTCTTCAAGTATCCTCTGTCCCTTGATGAATATTTCAATTAGTCTAATAGAAGATCTCTGTCAAAGCAAGCAAATAGTCGGATATCTAGATCTATATTCTTGCAGATATCTTCCTTCTGATAATTCTACTGGAATAATCTAAACGACAAGCACTGCCTATACTGGTAGGATGCAGTGATCCTGAGGGAAAATTTTCCCGGTGAGAGTTAAAGGCTGACAAGTTTCCCTCAACTCGTCAGGCAGAGGAACCCTCACTAGCTAGACCCGCCACCTATTCGACAGACAGACGAACTCTCCTGGTAAAACTCACCGGCTGGCGAGATCTCCCCCATCTCGGCAGGCAGATGAACTTTACCGAGAGAGTCAACGGTTGTTTGGCGGGCAGGTGGTTGAGCTCTCAGAGTCATCGGCCTGGGATCTTCCAACCTACATCAGCCAGTGGAAGAGTTTTCCTGGAGGCAGTTGGACTAGGTCTTAGTATGAGTCAATAGCTGATCAGAGGCAGGAGGACAAACTCTCCGTATGAGAGCCAACAGCTATTTGGAGGTAGGAGGAAAAGCTCTCAGCTTGAGAGCTGACAGCTGTTCAGAGGCTGGAGGACAAGCTCTCAGCTTGAGAGCCAACAGTTGTTAGGAGGCTGGAGGACGAGTTCTCATTTTGAGAGCCAACAGTTTTTCAGTTTGCCAGAAGGCCACCATCAGGCCACCAGAAGGCCACCCGAGGGCATGCTGTAGGAATAATCTAGAAGACCGACTCTGTAGAAAGAAGGAACTCTGTTTCTTCACATATGCTCTGCCCCTTGATGAAGACTTCTACAAGTCCAATAGACGATCTCTGTCAAAGTGGTCAAATAGTGGTATATCTAGAGCTATATTCTTGCAGATATCTTCCTTTTGGACAGTCTGTTGGAATAATCTAGAAGACCAGCTCTGCAGAAAGAGAGAACTCTATTTCTTCAAGTAGCCACAAACTGTGCAAAGAAAGTCTTTGTTCCAGTAGAATACGAAAGGAGCTTGGCAGCAGAGAGAAATAGGATTCCAGCCAAGATTATGGTAGAGAACCAAGGGCCTAATGATACCCTCAGTTCATCTATGCAGCGGAGAAGTTCATGTGTTCGAGGAGATGAACAGTTACTCTCACAACTCTGGGTAAGAGTTCCACGCTGGACGAGTGGTTTTTGAACTCGTCTGCCAATCCGGTGGTCTGATGTTCGATTCCCGGCTCTGCCAACGCGGAATAAGAGGAATTTACTTCTGGTGATAGAAATTCATTTCTCGATATAGTGTGGTTCGGATCCCACAATAAACTGGAGGCCCCGTTGCTAGGTGACCGATTGGTTCCTAGCCACGTAAAAATATCTAATCCTTCGGGCCAGCCCTAGGAGAGTTGTTAATCAGCTCAGTGGTTTGGTTAAACTAAGATATACTTAAATTTAACTCTGGGTAAGGGTTCGTTTGTGTAGATACTTACTAACTTGTCCTTTGAAATCTTGCTGAATAAGGTTGAAGGTCTTTGGTCATATATGCACTAATAGAACTGGTTCTACTCTACCTACACGGGAGAATATTCAGGTTCAAAAGTGGTGGCCTAAGGTAGGTCATTCAGATATCCTTGATAGGCATGGTATTAAAAGCCAATATGGTTTTATAAACCTAAGGATTACAACTAGATTTTGCAATATATGTTCATGCCCTATTTTTGAAGGATTCTTTTTGCAAATAGTGAACTAACTATGGTCACCAGATTATGATGAGAGAATACAGAATTTTGTTATTAGTATTCGGGAAGTAGATTATTAGGTGGATATTGGTAATATGAATGGCAAAAAAAAAAAAACATAAAAAATTTAAGTTTGTAAGGGATGAATGAATACCGGAAAAAACAAGATTAAAAATATTCTACAAAGTTACCGATAAGTCATTTGTGATGTATTTTGAGGTCTCTTTACTGAAGGAAAATATGAAAATTTAATTTGACCTCATATTTTGATTGCCATATGCATCTCGCAATATTAGCTAATAATAATAATGATAATAATAATAATAATAATAATAATAATAATAATAATAATAATAATAATAATAATAATAAGAAGAAGAAGAAGGAAGGAAAGAAGAGAAGCAAGAAGAAGAAGAAGGAAAAACGAGCTACCTTGCAGTAATAAGTGGTACGAGCACCAACCTGAGGGCGTGATAGAAAACGATCAGGCAGAAATTCTCTGGGACTATGGTATCAGAACCGACAGGGTGATACGTGCAAATAGACCAGACGTGACGTTGACTGACAAAATCAAGAAGAAGGTATCACTCATTGATGTCGCAATACCATGGGACACCAGAGTTGAAGAGAAAGAAAGGGAAAAAATGGATAAGTATCAAGACCTGAAAATAGAAATAAGAAGGATATGGGATATGCCAGTGGAAATTGTACCCATAATCATAGGAACACGACCCCAAGATCCCTGAAAAGGCATCTGGAAAAACTAGAGGCTGAAGTAGCTCCAGGACTCATGCAGAAGAGTGTGATCCTAGAAACGGCGCAAATAGTAAGAAAAGTGATGGATTCCTAAGGAGGCAGGATGCAACCCGGAACCCAACACTATAAATACCACCCAGTCGAATTAGAGGACTGTGATAGACCAAAAAAATTAATAATAATAATAATAATAATAATAATAATAATAATAATAATAATAATAATAATAATAATAATAATAATAATTATAATAATATCCTTTATTTCAGCTCAGGGCCATAAATATGGAATATACAAAATACAGACATTAACAGTCGTCAGGTCCAGAGGGCTAAATACTAAAATTGAATGCAAAAAAAACTTTAACTTGATAGTATTCACAGTAATAATGAAAAAGTAAAATGTCAGCAATAAATATAATAATAATGACAGAATCTGCAGATGACATCCTGCCAATACAGAAATTAAGTCCTTTAGGGGACAAAGGCATCATTTTCCCATCTTTCCCACAATTTAGATCTTCTCCTTGCTTCACTCCTTAGGATGCTTTGTAAGAGCGAGTTGCTGCTGTTTCTCACTCGGGTTACCAGACTGGACATTGTTCGCCTTACAATGATTTTTAAATTGTCCAGGTGGTTTTCTATGAACAAATTCATTAAATAACTTACATTAACGTTCCCATATCATTGCATAACAGTCATTAAATAACAAATACGTTATATAACAGTCGTTAAATAACAAATTCACTGAATTGCATGTTACCATTGTACGGTGAAGTACTAAGTGTAACCACGGTTCGAGATCAGCTAGTTAGTAGCCTTAGTTTTGTGGAAAATAAATAAGCAGAGAATAGTAATTTACTACTTCATTGCCAAAGTGAGTTTGTTAATAAATTCTCAGCGTACTTGATGACATTATTAACTAATAATTAATTAGATGCTTATATATATAATTAGAATAATACGAATGAAAGTAGTCACACATTTTATAACTCTGATGCTAAAAATTCATAAACGCTCGTTGGAGATAATTATTTCAAAATATATTGTTAATTAAACGCATATGCCAAAATCATGGAATTCCTTCATATTCCATTGTATTTCAAATCAAGGTTGAAATTATTTGTCAAATGAAAAACGGAACAGTGGATAATTACGCATTAATGTTCTGTGAATTTTTACTCATAATTATACTTTGACTGTTGACCTTCAGAAAATTATTAATGATTATGAGAGATGTCATGTTACATTCTTTTTAATACATTTTTCACTGGTAACACTTCTCCAAGGCTTGATTCGAATTAAGTCAAGTAAATAGATTATGAGTGGAATAGGTAATTCATGATACGGATGAAAAATAGAACATTTTTGTCATCTATAACAAACACGTAAAATTTTTTTGTTCACGTTCAAGAAATGTTAGGAACATAACAAGGCGTTATCCGACCTCCAGCTTACTCGGGATGCATGTAAGATTTTCCTTTCACGCATAAGTTGTAAACATTACATTCCTAACTTAACATAAATTAAAACATGATAAAATCACATAGAGCCTTGTTTCACCCACGAAAATTAAAACAAATACGCTATATTTGATTAGAAATATTTTTTTGTACTGTTTAGCACGCCCATTATTAATGCTTTGCGTTTTCATTCCAACACATAATTCCTAAATATCTTCTCCCAAAATTCCTGTATCTTTAACTCACAGCTGAGTAAATTTTCAGGCCTTTTTAGCCTCTTCCATAGACCTTTCCTAATCCCCAAACGAGAACAACAATAAGTAATTTGTAGGCTTACTCCAAGAGTGAGCGAAAAGGCAGTCAAAAAGAAGACGAAGCTCCTCTCATATTTAGTTCGGGATATATGACAAATTTATAACACAGAGACTTGCTGGACCTTTACGCGTTGATAAAAGAATTATGCGATTGGCGTTGCAAGACCGGTATTGGAAAATATTCGCTTTTATCTGGACGATGCCGTTGTCTCAACAGTGTATCAATAAGACGGGAAGAAAATTCCCGAGATGTATAACAGCATAGCACGAGCCCCGATTTTATTTGTCATGACCCTAGGTTAGGTTTGGTTAGGTTAAGTTAGGTTTAGGTTAGGTTTGGTTAGGTTAAGTTAGGTTTAGGTTAGGTTTGGTTAGGTTAAGTTAGGTTTAGGTTAGGTTTGGTTAGGTTAGGTTAGTTCAGAAAGATACTAGTGAGTATTTTGGGTGTGGAGCACACCATGATATTATTTTCAAGAACATTCTATGGTTAGTTTTTAAGATGTGGCGTTCCACTTTTTAAAATCAGGGAAGGTTGCGGTACTCACCAGAGATAAATTCCTCTGGTTCTGCGTTGGCCGAGCCGGGATTCGAACTTCGGACCAACGGATTGGCAGCCGAGCGCGAAAACCACTCGTCCAGAGAGGAACTTCTTAACTTATAAACGTAAATGGTTTCCAATGTAGCATAGTATAGTAAAATTAAAAGGAATAGTTTATATATTGTATCAGACTATAGTATAATTAAAAGGAATGATTAATATACTGTATAATACTATACTAGAAATAAAAAGGAATTGTTTATCTACCCAATTCTTCTTGATCATTATTTTCCATCAGTTTGCGTGAAACTTTCCTATTTAAGAATAAGGACCGTATTCGAATAGGGACTCAATTCTTAGCAACATCCAATCCTTATTAACATTATATTGGCATTATTGTGAACCGATGAGTTCTATTATTCTTTCGATAATGATCTTGAAAAAAAAAATCTGTTAATATTTCCTAAACTTAACTTTCTGGAGTTCGTACGCAAATTTATCACCAGTAAATAGCGAATCTATGGTCATCAAATAGAAATATTTCTCAGGTAAGGTGGTGCTGTTGTTTAGAACTACGTCTAACTCCAAAATATGGAAAATTGCTTGAAATTAAATTAAGAGATTCAGTAGAAAATAAATACTCGTTGCTGAGTTTATTTATATCAGTTCTTTGATGATGTTCTTTTTTATTTAAGCTACTTATAAAATTCATGTCAATATATTTTTAAAAGGAAAAAATATTATTGTCATGTCAGCATTTGATACGATAACTCACAAACATTAGTGAATCATTTAAGGATGAAGGAAATATTTAGAATAAATTTTATTATGATGGAAAGATTTTGAAAGATTATGAATTAGAAGGGAGAAAACAAGATCAAAATAAGTTGGTCTTACGCTGAGCTCCTGGCTATTAGGTTACGTAGGATTATCCACTGATTCTGAATACATGACAGTTCCTGTTGTGTTACCTAATATTCCGGTTTTGAGTGTTCTGGAAAAAAAAAAAAACTATTGTAGAGGATTTGCCCGTCCGTCCCCACTTTATTCTGTCCGACCTCAGATCTAAAACCCTACAGAGGTTAGAGAGCTACGAATTGGTATTTTGATCATTCATCTTCCAATCATCAAACATGCCAAATTGCAACCCACCAGCCTCAGAAGTTTTTATTTTATTTAAGATTAAATTTAGCCTTGGATCTCGCATCTGGCAGCTCTTTCCGGAGACGTGTGACATACCCTCACTATCCCATCTGGGAAGCAACTGAAGCGCTACCGTCCGGTCGTAACTGATGGTTTTATACAGCATTATACGTTGTACAGAAAACTCGATTGCTTAAGAAACTTCGGCGTATTTTCTTTTTTAACATCACTTGAAAGATATATCACGTATCGTAACCAGATAACTAGGTATTGGTTGTAAAACGTCCTATATCTACAGGGGGGATACTATAAGCTGGCTTATTCTTCAAGTCGTTCTCATGAGTGAATGTCAGTAGCCTGTCTTTTGAAGAGATTGGACTACCTTTTTAGAGTGTATCCTATATGGTCATCTATCTTATGTGATTTTTTACAAGAAACTTCTATTGGAGATTATGTGAAAGTCAGCGGCCTATCTTTTGAGGAAGATTGCTAAGTATCGGTTGGCCTTTCTCAAAGGTGGTGACTAAGATTTAGACCATCTTGGGATGCAGCCTATTTGGTCGTCTGTTTTATGTAACCTTTTTCAACAAGAAACTTCTATTAGAGATTATGGGAAAGTTATCAGCCTATCTGTTGAAGACGACTGCTCTAAGTATTGGTTGAACTTTTACCAAGAGCGGTAATTAAGATTGAGACCGTTTTAGAATGTAGCCTATTTGGACGTCTTTTTATGGTGATCATTTTCAACAAGAAACTACTATTAGAGCTCTTAGTGTCTGATTCCTTAGCTCTGGTTTTCACATGCTGCTTAGGTGCCACATTGTCACGCTCCCAAGTGTCAGAGAACTAGATTTACTGAAGTGTTTTTTGGCCTATGGCCGATAAGCCTGGTACACACTATGCCATCACGTATCAGCCACGTGATGCAGTAGTCGTGTTGAAAAAAATTAATAGCGGCCAAACTATACTGCAACACTGCTCACTTGTTCTCGCAGTTCAGCTTTCAACGGCAGGATCACTGCCGATGATGTACTTTGCTGGGAGAGACTACTGTGGGGTGTAGTTGCTCTGTGTGCTGCAAAAAAGAAACTTCTGAGGAAGAAACATAGAACCTTGTGGTGTAAGCAATGGCTTTCTCAGCGACCTCTGAAGGGAAGCTTCAATGAAATATTTTTGGAGCTACAAGTCGAAAATCTAACAGACTTTGAAAATTACACAAGAATGCCAATCCTTGCGTTTTATAAATTGTTGGAAAAAAATTCGAGATAGCATATCACCAGTAGCTCGTTCTTGAAGCTGGAGGATCGTATGCAAGCCTCCAATATTCAACCAGGATTTCAAAACAGAGCCTTGGTCTAATCATCCCCGAAACCTGTGAAGCCATCCATAACTTCGGAGTATAGAGATCTTCTGTGCCAGCTCCAGACTTCTGTGTTGCTTTGATTGCAGACATTTCCCTGTGGAATTGTGTCTTCAGGGTGTGCAGCTTTTTAGTAATGTCTTTATTCCGCAATGCACAGTTTACAAAACTCAATAACTCTGATTTTATGGTTTCCAAGCTTGCACTCCTGATGTTTCTCATCTTGTAATGCTTGCATTTGATGTTCCTTCAGTAATTCAATAAAATGTAGTGTTAGTCCTTGTCTACTCAAGGGGTTTGGCGGGTGGTGGTGAGCGAATATCCTCTCCTTCTGAACGTTGGTACATCACTGAGCTGCGCAATGAAATGGCTCTGTCCCATCAACACGTTGGTGCTGCGGCTTCGTATTGAAAAAATCGTTTTTCAACGCATCCATCTAACACTGCGAGCATCATGATGCATAGTGTGTACGGGGCTTTAGTTTAATTGAGGCTGTATCGCTGTATCATGCGGAATTTGCCACCGCGTTAGATGTTTGCTGTTTATTTATATGATATTTTATTATTTTTTTGTTTTTTAGTTTTTCATTTTCTTCTCTGTCTTCTCTTTTGTTCTCCGTAAGCTCCCTCTGTCAGTCCATTGTCTTTTGGGATTCAACCACTTAAACTCGTACCAGTTGTAAGTAATAATAATAATAATAATAATAATAATAATAATAATAATAATAATAATAACATTTCGGAAGGAGACCGTCTCGTAGACAGGTTTTGTTAAAAATGGTTGCTGCTCCAGCACTATTAATCTTGTAGAGAGTCTCCTCTATTTTTCTGATAACAGCTTTCTCGTTGTTGATTAGACTGGCGAGCAACGCAACAAAGGGCATGGTAAAATTCGGTTGAGTCATTTTGGTTTATTATTGCTTATACAAATTCTCGCTCTCTCTCTCTCTCTCTCTCTCTCTCTCCAACGCGACGTTTCGTCCAGATCCATGGGACATTATCCAGCGATGACTGCTGTGGGACTTATAGCATGATGGTGCGGGCTGCGCACCATCATGATACAAGGAGAAGGACTCGCCACTGGAATTCAGTCCCTCAGCAGTCATCGCTGGATAATGTAACCGTGGATCTGGACGAAACGTCGCGTTGGAGAGAGAGAGAGAGAGAGAGAGAGAGAGAGAGAGAGAGAGAGAGAGAGAGGAGAATTGTATGAGCAATAATAAACCAAAATGACTCAACCGAATTTTACCATGCCTTTTGGTGCGTTGCTCGCCAGTCTAAGCAACAACAAGAAAGCCGTCGTAGAAAAATAGAGAAGACTCCCTGCAAGATTAATAGTGCTGAAGCAGCAACCATTTTTAACATAATAATAATAATAATAATAATAATAATAATAATAATAATAATAATAATAATAATAATAATAATAATAATATCACTAAAATGGTGGGGAAATCCACATTGGTGTAAATGTATATAATATTTGAAATATATATACAAAGGTTTGTAAATATATATTATTTACATTTGTATAATATTATTTACATTTACACCACTGTGGGTTCGTCCACCAATAATAATAATAATAATAATAATAATAATAATAATAATAATAATAATAATAATAATAATAATAATAATAATAATAATAATAAAGTTTTCCTAAAAACTCGTTCATAAATTTAAAACTATCTATCAGCTCCACTCATCTGTTTCTTCCTCTCTTACATTGGGTTCAGGGTTTGGCCTCAGTAACTTACAAATCAAAACTGCCACCTCCTTTGGGGACTTGGGTACGAATCGTGTTTTATCAAAAGTGAGGAAAAGTCTTGCGAAATTAATATCGCCTCGTATGAAATTATTACTTATAGGTGGGAGAATCTCTTCGACATATCATCCTGATACGAGTTCTGATGACTCTGATATTGTAAGACGTTAACGCAACGCCAGAAAAAAAATTAGTGGAAGTGTATTGGGTTTTCCTTGTTCAGACATTTGAAGAAATCAGTCATTTTCTGTAGGTTTTCTCAAACAAAAAGTTAGAATTTTGAAGGATAGCGAAATTCGGACATAAAAACTGAATGTCGTGGATAGGACCCAAGAATGTCGGCAAAATGAGAATAAGAAAATGATGACTAAGATTATTCTTTGGTCGTTTGAAACAGAAGCAAGAATTATTATTCTTTGGATCCTCAGGCTAACTGATGTCTATAGGAACCTATAAAACCAAATGAAGTTATAACCAGTGACACTTCTTCAGAATACGATTCTATATGAAGTGGTGGGAGGTTTTTCGATGACACTAAAATATAAGGCGAATAAGTGGAGAGATCAATAAATAATACATGAAAATCTGTTTGGCTCTCTTTCAAAAACCATATTGATTGCGCTCTTATATAAACAACTACAGTGTAATGTTACTGGGATAGGAAATAAAGCAAGGACCCTTTATAACTGCTACTTATTCTACATTCGTCTATAGTTTCATCAGCAACACTCCTGTCATGTAGCGGTGCTTTCCATTAGAAACTTCACTGACTGTTTCTTAACTCTTAAGATAATTTTCCTCTATTGCATCTGCTAGGTTGGCTTATACTGGACAGCACCCTTATAGCCTTCAGAAGGTGCGGATGACACTGATTTATCTACCGAGTGGCAGTGAGTACTATACAGGGTGTTATTGTCATCTATACAGCTAATTGAATCGACTGGATGATGACTAAGATACCACAGATATTCAAATCTGCCAAGGCATATATACAGTTATACTCTTTTCAAGCTTTTTCTTGTATTTTTTCATCTATAACGGTCACCTGTAACCCATATTATTATTATTATTATTATTATTATTATTATTATTATTATTATTGATTACCATTATTATTATTATTATTATTATTATTATTATTATTATTATATTAACCCTAATCATATAGAACAAACCCACAGGATCCATTGACCTGCAATTGAAGCTTCCAAAGAATATTTAGGTGTTCATTCGAAAGAAGTAACAGAAGGTGTCAGGAGATGCATAAATAGGGATTCAATGATTTAGTGTAGAAAAGTCGGTATACAGCAACTGTGAGCTAATGCCAAGAACTGCAGACACTAACACATAACGCCTAATTTTTAGATGCAGATATAGTATAGCTTAAGTTATATGACCTAAAACGGTAATAATATTTTAAGGTTGAATTATATTTTCACCAACTAGAACTATAAAGTTGGAATGTAATGCAATTCAAGAACTATTTGTCAAAAGAATCGTTCAAAAAAGACATGAACATATATTGCAAAATCCAGTTGTAATCTTTAGGTTGATAAAACCATTTTGGCTTTTAATACCATGCTTATCAAGGATATCTTAATGACCTACCTTAGGCCACCACTTTTGAACCCGAATTTTCTCCCGTGTAGGTAGACTAGAACCAGTTTTATTAGTGCATATATGACCAAAGACCTTCAACCTTATTCAGCAAGATTTCAAATTACAAGTTAGCGAGTAACTACGCAAACGAACCATTACCCAGAGTTGTGAGAATGACTGTCCATCTACTCGAACACATGAACTTCTCCGCTGCATAGATGAACTGAGGGTATCATTAGGCCCTTGGTTCTTTACCATAATCTTGGCTGGAATCCTATTTCTCTCTGCTGCCAAGCTCCTTTCGCATTCTACTGGAACAAAAACTTTCTTTGCGCGGTTTGTTGCTGCTTGCAGTCGGTTTCTCGGATTGTTTTACCATTTCCCACTATTTGTTTTACCATTTCCCACTTTTTGTTTTATCATTTCCCACTTTTTGTTTTACTATTTCCCAATTTTTGTTTTACCATTCCCACTTTTTGTTTTACCACTTCCCAATTTTTGTTTTACCATTCCCACTTTTTGTTTTACCATTTCCCACTTTTTGTTTTCCATTTTCCCACTTCTTTACTTTTTGTTTTATTTCCATTTCCCACTTTTTGTTTTATTTTATCCCAATTTTTGTTTTTGAAACCATTTCCCACTTTTGTTTTACCATTTCCCAATTTTGTTTTACCTTTCCCATTTTTGTTTTACCATTTCTCCACTTTTTGTTTTAACATTCCCACTTTTTTTTTATCCCATTTCCCACTTTTTTGTTTACCATTTTCCCTAATTTTTCCCAGTTTTTGTTTTACCATTCCCACTTTTTGGTTTTATCCATTGTTCCCAACTTTTTTGTTTTACCATTTCCCCAATTTTTTGTTTTACCATTTCCCACTTTTTGGTTTTCACCATTTCCCCAATTTTTGTTTTTTAACCATTTTCCCACTTTTTGTTTTAACCATTTACCCAATTTTTGTTTTTAACCATTTCCCACTTTTTGTTTTACCACCATTCCCGAATAGCCCTTTTTGGTTTTAAACCATTTCCCAATTTTTGTGTTTTACCATTCCCAACTTTTGTTTTAGGCCCATTTTTGCCAAGTGCACCTTTTTGTTTTACCCTAATTCTTTTTCCCTACTTTTTTTGTTTTAATCATTTCCTCAACTTTTTGTTTTATTAGTTACGCATTTTTCCCAATTTTTGGTTTTAACCATTCCCAACTTTTTTTGTTTTTACCCATTTCCAATTTTTGTTTTTACCATTCCGCAAGACTTTTTTGGTTTTAAACCATTTTCCCTAATTTTTGGTTTTTAACATTTTCCCACTTTGTTGTTTACCATTTCCCACGTTTTTGTTTGTACCATTCCACTTTTTGTTTTATTACCATTTCCCACTTTTTGTTTTTACATTTCCACTTTTGTTTTACCATTCCACTTTTTGTTTTACATTCCTACTTTTTGTTTACCATTCCCACTTTTTGTTAACCATTTCCAATTTTTATTGTACCATTCCCACTTTTTGTTTTACCATTCCCACTTTTGTATCATTTCCCACTTTTTGTTGTACCATTTCACCACTTTTTGTTTTACATTTCACTATTTGTTTTCACCATTCCAATTTTTGTTTTACCATTTCCCACTTTGGAGCCACTACAGATCCGGGGACGAGCGATTTTCGCGGGAAAAATATCTGAGAATAACGTTTATTGCCCTTTTTTTGTAATTGCCCCAGTAAAAAAAAAGCCTAAAAAAACATCAAACGGTAATGGGGGACCCATTGGGAAACCGGTGGGGTTTTTTGGGTGGGGGAAGCGGCGAACGACTTTCACGGCGAACGTAACTCAATTCCCGGTTATGAGGCCCAGAAACTGTGACACTTAATGCAAAAATTTGACCTCCTTACTCTGCATTCAAGGTTGACGTAGGCTAGGCTAGGCTAAGACCACTTACATTGCAAAACTTTAGAACGGCTAGCCTACAGTAAAACTTCTAGACTAGGCTACCACTAACCGACATTATATTATCCGCATTTTTAAAGATTCTTGGCAGGCGAGACATGTTATGGAAAGAGGTAATATTGCGCTGCGCGCGCTAACCACAGAGCTTACAGTAGGCCGCGGCGGAACGGCGCTACGCGCCTTATCCGCATTTTTAAAGATTCTTGGCAGGCGAGACATGTTCTGGCAAAAGGTTAATATTGCGCTGCGCGCGCTAACCACAGAGCTTACATAGGCCGTGGCGGAACGGCGCTACGCAACTTATCCGCATTTTAAAGATTCTTGGCAGGCGAGACATGTTCTGGCAAGAGGTAATATTGCGCTGTGCGCGCTAACCACAGAGGTTACAGTGAATTAGCCACAGTACATACAAAAAACCACGACTAGCCTATTTCTCCCCACCATAACTGTAACATTGAACACCTTCATCGTTCGTCACGGCCTTACTGTTCGAAACATGTGCTCCGGTACAGGCTTCGAACTAACCGAAACAGTACTGTTCGAACACGTGCCTTCGGTACTGGCTTCGAACTAACCCAAACACTAGTTTTAAGGCTAACAAACATTAATATACAACTTACCTTATTCACATTCAAAGGTCGCTGCTGTCTGACGACCATGAAGGGTAGAAGAAGGCATCAGTCTCGGCCTCTTTGGAACGGGTGAGGGATCACGTGTCTCGCTGGTAGAAGGTCCTGGCCTTATTGTTTCGGGCCGGGAAATCCAATTTGAGATGGGGGATGTCGGCGGCTTTTGAGCGGGTAGATACGTTTGATTAATTTCAGGAACGTCCGAAATGGACACGGAACATCTTGTAGATACCGCTTCTGGATACAGTACGTAGAAAAAATAGCTTTCGTAAAGTTCTTTCTGCGTACCGTGTCTCGGTAGCGCGCTCCGTTTAAGGACACGCCACTGACGATTCTATAGTGTTCGTGTGTACATTCGGGTCGTCAGGGCTAACAAAGTTAACGCTGTGGTTCACGACATTATGCGCAAAATAATGATCCCGGACTTTGCTGTACGACTTCCAGCAATCAGATATGATTGTGGTTTCTGGAAGTACGTTTTCAAGCAACACCGGGATTCAGAGTTTCGGCAGATCGGTCGGGAACCACCTTGAAAAAGGTCTCACATGTCTGCCGGTCAATGCCACCGACACCCAAGATCCGTCTACCTTTCGGCCACGGTTGTACTTCCGTTTCCCAAATTTAGATTCGTCGATCTCAACAATATGACCAGGACCACCGATTTTCTTATTATCAGCACACAGGATTTGGCAACATACATCTCTACAAAATTATACCAATCGACCATGGTGTTCGGCGCTAAGGGCACAATCAAATCTGTGACAACACTGTGGGATCTTCTTTGTGAAGCAAAATATTAATATAATAATTGTCTCAAGAGACAAACGCGACTTTTCAAAAAACGATCCGTGCCGAACTGATACCTTCTTACCACACTTACTGTTTGTACATCGCCACATGTATATCGCTTGGCCCGTGGCCTCGCTAGTCCCATGTTTCATGAATCGTCGGTTCGCTGTGTTGCATGATGTGCATTCCCCCGAATAGTCCCCAAGTAGCCCTTCCCTATATAGCCACTTCATAAATTCGTCCGTGTTTCTTAAAACTCGAGAAGGATACCAATATACAAATGTGTATATTGATCAAAACTGGTCAGCAGTAAACACTTTTCGGAAAACAATACGGAATGAGTTCTATCCTGGCGGCGGTGTAGAACGGAAAGGGCAAATTTTGTGACTGCAGGTATGATTGTCTGATTCATATTCATGGGACACGTTTTTATTGGTTGGGAGGAAGTTAATCCATGTCCCTTGGGAATGACCTGGGTCAACCTGATACAGGATTGGTGTGGTTTAAAATTTCCCGCGTTGGGGGCGGGCCGACGTACAGCACCTGTCCGCGGCCAACTCAAGAACTACGGAGCTCGGACCGCCGTGTCAGCCTTCACATCAAGTGGGTACTTTGAAAAATATTAGTTTCACGGGAAATATCGGCGGATGGTATTTTGGCGTAAAATAGTCGGATAAGTGACTTTTCTGGTATATATTGGAATTCTGGACAACTTTTATTCTATGCATTTTATTATTTGGAGTAATGGTTCTGGAATTGTCAGATCTGTCCCCGGATCTGCGAACTACCCCCCACTTTTTGTTTTACAATTTCCCACTTTTTGTTTTACCATTCCCACTTTTTGTTTTATCATTTCCCACTTTTTGTTTTACCATTTCCCAATTTTTGTTTTACCATTTCCCACTTTTTGTTTTACCATTCCCACTTTTTGTTTTATCATTTCCCACTTTTTGTTTTACCATTTCCCAATTTTTGTTTTACCATTTCCCAATTTTTGTTTTACCATTTCCCACTTTTTGTTTTACCATTTCCCACTTTTTTGTTTTACCATTTCCCACTTTTTTGTTTTACCATTTCCCACTTTTTGTTTTACCATTTCCCACTTTTTGTTTTACCATTTCCCACTTTCTGTTTTACCATTTCCCACTTTTTGTTTTACCATTTCCCACTTTTTGTTTTACCATTTTCACTTTTTGTTTTACCACTTCCCAATTTTTGTTTTACCATTTCCCACTTTCTGTTTTACCATTTCCCACTTTTTGTTTTACCATTTCCCACTTTTTGTTTTATCATTTCCCACTTTTTGTTTTACCATTTCCCACTTTTTGTTTTACCATTTCCCACTTTTTGTTTTACCATTTTCACTTTTTGTTTTACCATTCCTCACTTTTTGTTTTACCATTTCCCAATTTTTGTTTCACCATTTTCACTTTTTACCATTTCCCACGTTTTCCTTTTACGTTCCATTCCACTTTTTGTTTTACCATTTCCCACGTTTGTTTTACCATTCCCACTTTTTTGATATTTTGTGTTTTACCATTTCCCACTTTTTGTTTTACCATTCCCACTTTTTGTTTTACCATTTCCCACTTTTTGTTTTACCATTCCCACTTTTTGTTTTACCATTTCCCACTTTTCGAGACTCTTCTTAAAAGTTCTAGACTGTCCGGCGTCTAATGAGCCAATTTTTAATTGTGGCCGTCACCTAAATTTAGCGAGCAATGACCCTAATTCAGTGATTCTCTTAATGATGACGTACGTTACTGCTCAGACATGAATAAAAAAAACAGAGATGCTTCTTATATCAAAAAGACTTGGCATAAATTTCGGTTTGATACGTGACCTGGACTCATTATAATAAAGGATTTTCAGAAGAGAATAATATAACACAGGGAAAAAGAAATGGTAATGCAAATGGTCTATAAGATAGATCAAAGATTTAATTGTCACTACACTAAACTTCCTGAAACAGAAAGAACGATACTATAAAACAGCATTTCTCCCGACAGATAATTGTGAGATGCCAAATGAATTTGGGACGTTGCTCTGACACTACAAAAAATAAATGGCTTATTTATTAGATATTACCCTATACATTTCAGCAACCTGTATCGTTTTAAAACATGACATGTGCTTATGAGTATACAGATATGAACATATTAACATGCAACCGAGCGCTATCACTGTTGAATAATTACGCTCTCTTGAAATATGTGTTATGCTCTTGTCGAACCCTGACAAGGGACCCTAACCGGAGTCCAGCTGGTAGCCGAGAAGCTTTTCTCTCTCTCTCTCCTTCTCTCTCTCTCTCTCTCTCTCTCTCTCTGCTATCATGATGGAAACTTCCATCCTTGGACACGTGACATTGTATCCTGGCGCTCCGCGAACAATGTTCAATTGCTGAATCTCCTACTTCCATTCCCACATGATCTGTTTCCATGCTCAGTTGCGCCCGGACGCAAATCCCCTAGATGTTTACTGGTATTTCACTTGACACTTTTTTTTATTCTTTTTTTATTTTTATTTTAGGTTGGTTTAGGTTACTTCAGGTCTCTACGTGCCACCAGTAATTTGGGCGTGGGAAACATGTTAAGATTATTTTCAAGAAGATTCTATGGTTAGTTTTTATGATATGGCGTCCCGCTTTTTTCAGGGAAAGTTGCTGTACGGTGTTACAATTCAGGAATATGCCTCACGGACAGCGCTGAGTTCCAAACTTTCAATTATTCACCCTTTGCCCTAAGCGACCTCTATACTGTGTGGCACGCAGTCTCCTGTTCGTAACAGGTATGAACTGAATTATGAATTCAGGAATACATGATTATGATAAACGAGCACAAAAGACTTACAGACAGCATTCCCACACTGTGGAATTATTCGTTTCTTAAGCTATAGTTCGAAAGACAGTCTTGATTCTCCAGCATTCCATACTCCTTATAACGTTTAAATGGAAAAAAAAAAACCACGAAGCATTTAAAGAACAACAGTAGGCTATTCAGTGTCACTCTCCCATCTTATGAAGGCACTCCAGATGGTTTCACTGTCAAGATTTAAAGTCCTTGTCAAGTGCCCTGATATATATTCCAAAAGTTCTCAGAATCCTTGCTAATTGGAAAACTCCTCCCTTCTCTAAATACTCGATCGAAAGTTGACCAACGATCCTCAAAACATCAACTAAACCTCGTTTAAAAGGTCTGTATCTTTTTTTTTCTATATATGCCAATAAAAGGACATTATTCCTCGCATTCTTTCATGTATCCTCTTCTTGAGTTTTAGTCTAATTGGTGCTTTAAAATTTACATAGACAAGTATAATCCTTTTTAATTCCATTTTACAATCACCTTAATCTGTTTTTACAAACACTTCTTTTTTATACATATGTCTCGTATCATGTGGAATATATTTGCATCTTAGATAATGATAACGTTTCATTAATGAATGGTTATTTCTGTCTGTGACAAAGGACAAGAAGAGTCAAAGACTTAACTTGACTTCTCTTATCCTTTTAAACCTTTTGTATAAATTAAATATTTTACTACCAACCACGCTCCAGAAATACCTGATCCTCAGTTATATTGCTTGTCATGAATACATGGACTCACTAGAGCAGAAACGTTATTATGACTTTTTTATACACTACCAATGAATCAGAAAGCCTTTCACATCTAGATGAGTTTTTTTTTTTACAGTTACTTTTTTTTTACAGTCTCCACGGGCTAGAAAAGTAAAATTGATTACTCCAAAGTTCTCTTCTAGTTTCATTTACTTATCTACCCACCCACCTACACACTTATCTAATCACACATACACACACCCAAACACACATTCACTAACACTCTCAAACAAACACGCACACCCCACAGGCACGAAACCACACACATTAAAATATTCGTTTCATCAAAAAGAGTTCGTGTGTGTGTTTGTGTGTGCGGGTATATGTGTATGTTTAAATATCTATATATTAATAATATATCGTAGATATATAAATATCATATATTTATATATATTTATATATATAATATATATATAGTATATATTTCCAAATATCCTTCCTTATGCTAAGGGAGAGGAACGGGACAAAAATATGGATAATGATTTAGTTGATCGGTACCGTCTATAAAGTTAGTGATTTTGAACATCCTATACGTTTTGAGAATGTGAGAATGATATTGAATCGGTTATAAGAAAGATTCTCTCTCTCTCTCTCTCTCTCTCTCTCTCTCTCTCTCTCTCTCTCTCTCTCTCTCTCATTTCTTTAAAGCTGTGTTAACTCTCGTCACTCTCCGGACGTTCGGTCCGTTATTGAGAAAAAATATAAAATGTAAAAAATAGAAAGAACTAATAAAAATTTTGAGAAAATAATAATAATAATAATAATAATAATAATAATAATAATAATAATAATAATAATAATAATAATAATAATAATAATAATATAGAGTCAGTTAAGACAAGCATTGTGGCTGGTCAGTAGTTGGATGGGTGACCGCTCTCCTCGGCGTTGATTCCTTGGGAAAGGATCTTTACCATAATTTCCTCAGTCTACTCAGCTGTAAATGAGTACCTATCCCTGATGGGGTAGGGTCCATGGGGTAGGGTGCTATGGGTTAAATAGCAAAACTCAGCAATGATGGAAAGAAATGAAGGAATAAACGACAACGACATAAATGGAACCTCTGGCAAACAGAGGAGCTTCGTCCGGCAACCAGGTATTCAACCCAATTGAAGGGGAAGACGGTCAGGTACTTGGAGGTCGTCATCCAGCAAACTGATCACCACAACGACAGTAATCAACAGCCTGAGATTGGAGCTACAGAGGCAAAAAGGAAAAAAAAATGGACAAGAGAAGAAAATAAGGAAATATGGAGATGCTACATCAGAAGCAACCCGACGGAGAGAGGATATAGAAGAAGATTGGTCAACATCTGGAATGAGAGGAATAACACAAACAGAGCAGAGGCTGGCAGACCAAGTAAGGAACATAAAGAAAAAGAACTGGAAAGGGAAATGTCACACGACAACGAATTACACGAAGACGAACTGAGAGACGATGCCACAGAAGACGACAGGGATGATGAGGTATCAAAACAACGACACACGAAGAAACACCGTCGAAGAAGTAAACAGAGAGGACGGAATGGGTATAAAAGAGATTAGACAATGGATGGAGCCAGATACAGAGAGAACAAAGATCCCCTCCATGAAAGCCTACAACACCAAGAAATTAAGGTAGAAAACAAGTGAGGTCAATGAAATAATGGGCATAATACACACCACCAGTATCACAGAAACAAATAACTTGACATATGCAGGAGCAAGATTAGTAGCAGAACTGATGGGGATTCGAACACCAACACACCAGCACAAAACCAACCCAACAGAAACCAAAACAGCAACCTCCTTGGAAAAGGCGCCTGGAAAAGCAAATCATGGTGATGAGATCTGACTTGAGTAAAAAACTGAAAGAGATGGCAGAAAAAAGGCTAAGAAGCAAGAAAACAAGGGAGGAACTCAACGAGAAATACAAAGTACAAGAAAGGGGACTAAACAACCACAATAGAAGATGTAAAACAGAGGCTTAAGGCCAAAGCACATAAGATCCAACGGTACATGAACAGGAATAAGGGATACCAACAGAACAAAACTATTCGGAACCAACCAGAAAAGACTATACAGCCAACTAAGAGGGGAAGGGACACCACCCAGAAATTCCTGAAGCCGAACCAAGTAAGAGACTCTGGGAAAACATATGGAGCAATCCGGTATCACACAACAAACATGCAACATGGCTCCAGGAAGTCAAGGAAGAAGAAACACGGGAGAATAAAACAAAGATTCACAGACATCACGACAGACACAGTCAGACACCAACTAAAGAAAATGCCAAACTGGAAAGCCCCAGGTCCCGATGAAGTCCATGGATAATGGCTCAAAAACTTCAAGGCCCTACACCCACGAATAGCAGAACAACTCCAGCATTGTATCTCAAATCACCAAGCACCCAAATGGATGACCACAGGAAGAACATCCTTAGTACAAAAAGACAAGAGTAAGGGAAATATAGCCAGTAACTACAGGCCTATCACCTGCCTACCAATAATGTGGAAGTTACTAACAGGTATCATCAGTGAAAGGCTATACAACTACCTAGAGGAGACAAACACCTCCCCACCCCCACAGAAATGCTGCAGAAGGAAGTGTAGGGCACAAAAAAAAGACCAGCTCCTCATAGACAAAATGGTAATGAAGAACAGTAGGAGAAGGAAAAAAACCAACCTAAGCATGGCATGGATAAGACTATAAGAAAGCCTTCGACATGATACCACACACATGGCAATAGAATGCCTGAAAATAAATATGGGGCAGAGGAAAATACCATCAGCTTCCATCAAAAATACAATGCGCAACTGGAATACAATACTTACAAGCTCTGGAATAAGACTAGCAGAGGTTAATATCAGGAGAGGGATCTTCCAGGGCGACTCACTGTCCCCACTACTCTTCGTAGTAGCCATGATTCCCATGACAAAAGTACTACAGAAGATGGATGCCGGGTACCAACTCAAGAAAAGAGGCAACAGAATCAACCATCTGATGTTCATGGACGACATCAAGCTGTATGGTAAGAGCATCAAGGAAATAGATACCCTAATCCAGACTGTAAGGATTGTATCTGGGGACATCAGGATGGAGTTTGGAATAGAAAAATGCGCCTTAGTCAAATATATAAAAAGGCAAAAGTAACGAGAACTGAAGGGATAAAGCTACCAGATGGGAGCAACATCAAACACATAGATGAGACAGGATACAAATACCTGGGAATAATGGAAGGAGGAGATATAAAACACCAAGAGATGAAGGACACGATCAGGAAAGAATATATGCAGAGACTCAAGGCGATACTCAAGTCAAAAGAAACTTCAACGCCGGGCAAATAATAGGATAAAAAGCCATAAACAGCGCAGGAATAGTCGAATGGACGAAGGCAGAACTCCGCAGCATAGATCAGAAAACCAGGAAACATATGACAATACACAAAGCACTACACCCAAGAGCAAATACGGACAGACTATACATAACACGAAAGGAAGGAGGGAGGGGACTAACTAAGTATAGAGGACTGCGTTAACATCGAAAACAGAGCACTGGGGGCAATATCTGAAAACATTGAAGACGAGTGGCTAAAGAGTGCATGGGAAGAAGGACTAATAAAAGTAGACGAAGACCCAGAAATATACAAAGACAGGAGAAAGACAGACAGAACAGAGGACTGGCACAACAAACCAATGCACGGACAATACATGAGGACAGAACTAAAGAACTAGCCAGCTATGACAGAATTGGCAATGGCTACAGAGGGGAGAGCTAAAGAAGGAAACTGAAGGAATGATAACGCGGCACAAGATTCTGGCCCTAAGAACCAGATATGTTCAAAGTACGATAGACGGAAATAAACATTCTCATCCCAGTAGGAAGGAAGTGCAATACGAAAATGAACCATAAACCACATAGCAAGTGAATGCCCGGCACTTGCACAGAACCAGTACAAAAGAGGCATGATTCAGTGGCAAAAGCCCTCCACTGGAGCCGGTGTGCAAGAAAACATCAGCTACCTTGCAGTAAATAAAGTGGTACGAGCACCAACCTGAAGGAGTGATAGAAAACCCGATCAGGCAAAGATCCTCTGGGACTATGGTATCAGAACGGATAGGGTGATACGTGCAAACAGACCAGACGTGACGTTGATTGACAAAGTCAAGAAGAAAGTATCACTCATTGATGTCGCAATACCATGGGACACCAGAGTTGAAGAGAAAGAGAGGGAAAAAATG
This sequence comes from Macrobrachium nipponense, assembly GCF_015104395.2. Classification (NCBI taxonomy): domain Eukaryota; kingdom Metazoa; phylum Arthropoda; class Malacostraca; order Decapoda; family Palaemonidae; genus Macrobrachium; species Macrobrachium nipponense. The sequence goes on along the minus strand of NC_061100.1, from coordinate 129,833,571 downwards.
GATAAGTATCAAGATCTGAAAATAGAAATAAGAAGAATATGGGATATGCCAGTGGAAATCGTACCCATAATCATAGGAGCACTAGGCTAAGATCGATCCCAAAGATCCCTGAAAAGGAATCTAGAAAAAAACTAGAGGCTGAAGTAGCTCCAGGACTCATGCAGAAGAGTGTGATCCTAGAAACGGCACATAGTAAGGAGGAGTGATGGACTCCTAAGGAGGCAGGATGCAACCCGGAAACCCCACACTATAAATACCACCCAGTCGAATTGGAGGACTGTGATAGAGCAAAAAAAAAAAAAAAAAATAATAATAATAATAATACATAACACGAAAGAAAGGAGGAAGGGGACTACTAAGCATAGAGGACTGTGTCAACATCGAGAACAGAGCACTGGGGCAATTTATGAAAACCAGTGAAGACGAGTGGCTCAAGAGTGCATGGGAAGAAGGACTGATAAAAGTAGACGAAGACCCAGAAATATACAGAGACAGGAGAATGACAAACAGAACAGAGGAATGGCACAACAAACCAATGCACGGACATTACATTAGAGCTAAAAATGTCCTTTGATATCTAATTCGCTCTACCTCGGAATTAATACATTTTCACATATGCTAACCGAAGGAGAATTTTTTTGTTGATAATAATTTCGTTCTCTCGTGGGTTTGAACCACCACCCAGCGGACAGAGAAGAAATCAGGAAGTCAGTGATGTTACCGATAACGTCACTGAAGTCCTGATTTCTTCTCTGTCCGCTTGGCGGTGGTTCGAACCCACGAGAGAACGAAATTATTATCAACTAAAAAATTCCCCTTCGGTTTACATATATGAAAAAATATTAATTCCGAGGTAGAGCGAATTAGATATTAAAGGATATTTGTGGCTTGAATAATTTATATGAATCACGGTGATGTGATAATTATTCATACTATATATGTGTCCGTGTGTGTATGAAATGAAAATTGGTGACCACTCCCCACCCCCAGGAAATTTTACAAATCAGTGTTAATTCTTGTCACTGTTTCCTTACGTTTGGTCCTCCCATTAATTTGGGCTAAGAGAAGCTAGTGCTCTTTGGTCTCAAAGCATAAAGGGATTTGCATATTGGTAGTAATGGCTGCGTCTTGTTTAAGAAACATCTGCGAACTTATCTATCAATGTGAAGGAAGTATTGATCTACTACTGATTTGAAAGCATAAAGTGCTGATGATATTAATGATTGCGTTTTGTTCCAGAAATATTAGCAAATATTATGTCTAGTAGTGCGAATAATGCACCGATAGACTAAAAGCCTTCGCCTCTGTGCATTACGCCACATTCATTGAAAACATCTCCGACTCCTTCATTTGTCAACAACTTCTTTCCAAATAGTTTTTAAGACACCTGTTGTTCATCAACGGTAATGGCGGACTCATCAGGCGAGGAGAAAAACTTACCAAGAAATGGCTCCTCACGCTGCAATAAGCAAAGTGGCGGCTTAGGGGAATTCCAAGATTATCATAAAAAAAGAACCTTTTTATTATTATTTGTTCCATAACGCGACAAAAATATTCACGCAGCAATTTCTGGAATGGAGGAGAAGTTGAAAGATTTCTTCGGCTGACGCTTTGCTTCGTGTTTCCTCACCTGAAATAATTATGTATTGATTTAGATTCTTGGCAGACAGACAGGCATACAGAGAGAGAGACAGACAGAGAGAAAGACACACACACACACACACAGGAGAGAGAGAGAGAGAGAGAGAGAGAGAGAGAGAGAGAGAGAGAGAATGATATTGACCGTCTGCATCCTGAGCAACCATTTGGAAATTATACATCGAGTGGAGATAACGCGATTCAAAGTCGGTGTCAGCGTGTCTCCTCCCTTCCTCCTCCCTACCTCCCCTCCCCTTCCAGTTCCGTTGCTATCAACGACTGCCATCGACTCTGTTTGTTGATGCTGCTATCCGAACATCTGCGGAAGCTGTCAACTCAATTGCAGCCGGCACAAGCCGGTGCTGCCTCCGCTGGCTGTTGCATCTGCTGCAACTGCTGTTTTGATATTACCCAATAACCTCGACTGAAGTCTTTATGAAGTCGAGGTATGTGACGCGACATCCTTCGGGGTTCAGTGTGGAGTGACGCATGGATGAACAATGCAAGTGGCCTCATGTCGCCTCAACTGAATCTCGGAAGAGGCAAAAGATCATATTCTTCCGCTCGTGTAACCGTGTAGAATACGCTGTCATACATAGATTCATACAGAAAACAGAGCATGTGCAATGCATCAAGATGGAATAACATAAGGTCGAAGATCGTCGGTCTGCTCGGGTTGTTCCCGCACTGTGACGTGCACAGGTGCGCGTCGACTGTGCAGTGCACTTAATGATTACTGTATTGTTTTTATTTGAAACCAGTAATTTGTTGCTATGCTGGTGTTCACAATTTTCATACAGGAAAATACTTTCTCTCTCTCTCCTCTCTCTCTCCATCATTCTCCGTCTCTTCTCTCTCTTCTCTTCTCTCTCTCTCTCTATCACTTAAAACACAGTTATATGTTCAAGATATTTAAGACCTTACCCATACAGAAATATAATCCTTGTTGGAACCTACAAAATAACGAAAGTTTGCACGAGGGTGAAATGAATATGAAAAAAAAAGAAAAAAACTTTTTTGTCCCAGACTTTTATTGCAACTAGGCGTAGTTGTTCTTTTATTTACCAAAAAGTATTTGGTACTGAAGAATTTTTTTGGGATTTTGATTTTCTTTACACCTTTTTGTTTTTTAAGAAATTCTTGAACTTCCTTTTTCAGCATTTAATGTCTTCATCCTAAAATGGGTATTTTGGCACCTAATAAAGAACTTCCAGTTACTTCCTCCTGGAGCATCAATGTTTAATTCCCTGAAAATGATTAACTTTTAATTTCCGTTATCCCATCAACGCCCATTGTTTTTCAACTGTTCCCCCATGAAAAGGTTATTTAAGAGTTATTCCAATTTTCCTTTCAACAATTACTGACAAACTTTGAGGGACCTTGGGGGCCTAAGACAGCACGTTTCTTCCTCAGTTTTTGGAGATCCAGTTCGTTGGTTTTAGGCCTTCATTTCTGGGAATCCTAAGGAAGGGATAATTTATTTTTCTTGTACTTATGAGCTATATAACCTCCCCTAATAATTTGTAAGGCTTCAATTTTCTATACCAGTATTCAGACTACTCCCAGATCTACAAAATCCCTCTTCCCCTCCAGCTCATTAGGTTAGACCTTCCTGAGGTCAATTCTCATCAAGAAGATGAGCAGAGATACATAATTCAGGGAGTCTAATTCAACATGACTGAGTCCACTTTCCTTCCAGATGGTTTTTGGAAACCCGCCAAGACTTACCTGGTTCCATAACAACTAGTATTGCTCATAACATGGCATGTTAATCATCATTTGGGAGCGAACATTAATTGACCGTCGTGTTGTCGTTAAAATGTTGTTCTTACCTAACAATAAATTCCTCAGTCCTTACACTTGACCCCCACGATATCCTTTAGTTGGGGGTTCTTAAGCAAAATAAAAGGTCTAAGGCCTAATTTATTGGTCTGTCACAGGTGAAACGTACTCAGAAGTACGTCATTTAACGCATAGGTTTCTAATCACCTTGTTTCGATCAACCTTTAACATTCATAAAATTGAAAGTAATCAAAGAAAAAAAATTTGGAATAGCCTTAATTCAAGATCATTTCCCTTCATTCATTTGCATATGGCTAGGCCTAATCTAATTTAGTACTTCCATTTCAAGAATTTTAGTCCAGGCTACTTCAATCCAAAGAAATGTAGTTTCACTAAAAAATTGCACTAATGAGATTTGTAAACCAAATTGGTTAAACCATACCTGACTTTACGTCCTTAACAAGGTTAAATTTAAAAACAGAGAGAACTGTCGGTTTTTCTTTTATTCGTGTGATAACTTCTTCTTGGAATAAGTTTGTGGTAGCAGTTTCATATTGAAGATTTCTTACGTAATCTTCTGTCCGGAAATGGATCAGAAGCAAATCCTGGCATCCTTAAAATTAATAGTATCCACTTTCTTTTTATTCATGCATTAATCCATACTTTGGTGCCTCCTCGGGGTCTTTAGGGAACATGTGGAAAACGAAATCCCATACTGTCTGGAACTGTTAGTGGGCACCCAAATTTAATGGCAATCCAACACCCATAATTCGTGAACTGCTTCAATGCAACTGACTGGGAGTGACAAGTGCAATCAGGGGGGGGGGGGGCCCAATCGATGTGGGTCCAGTGACGTCACTAGAGGAGGGGAACATTAGCGATCGGATCCCTCGGGTGAACCGCCTTGTGTTAATTCCATCTTGCATAACATGGTCCAAAAACAAGATTACAAATGACGTACCCATGTCAAAGCTCATAATGCACACCTATATTATAAGTTACATATGTGGCACTCGTTACATAAATTTAATGTTACCTTAGAGCCAAAAACTGTATTTGTATGACGAGAACAGCGTGAATATAGACTGGTTTACACCACCATATGCACTTTTGTGGTGGGGTTCTGTTTACGGCCGTGGGATCGCAAGCAAACCGCACTATAAACGCACCAAAGTCGCGCCACCCCGTCGCTGGCTGGGCCAGGCGAAGGACTGTTCAAAGCCCCGCGCAGTGCCCGGCCCGGACTTTTGAAATCATTTTCAAACTTTTCTGCAACGGTGTCTGGCGGTTGATGTAGTCGCACGAAGCCGTAAGCGGTGTGGGCACGGCCCCGCAACAAAAGAGGTAAAAACCCGCACTGGTGCTTTGTGCCACACCGCACCAAACAACCCACTGTGGTGCTTATGGCATGATGTTTACGGCGCCGTGGCTGGTGCCCTGTGAGGTGCCCTTACGGCGGCCTTCCAAATACATGATTTAATAAAATTGCGCCACAACATGTTGCGGGGTTGCATGGCGGCGTGTTAACGGCGTGCTCCCTAGGTTAGATTTTTTTTTTTTTTTTTTTTTTTTGTTTTTAGGTGAACCCTCAATACTTTTTTTTTCTCTTATTAAAGAAATATTACTTTACAAAAATTTATATTTTCTACAGTTTTGCAATATACATTATAGATCTATGTATAAATATAAAAATATTACCAATCTATTTTTCTAAATTGTTTTGAAATTAGAAACATACTGATTTGTTGTGAAAAATTTTTTAACATTAAAGACTTAATCCTTATCAATATTTAACATTAAACTGTAATTTTAACCAGTCTTATTCTTTAATATCATTTGTTAATTAATTTGCTGGTCAGTACTTATTCCCAAATATTCTTGCCATCCATATACTTGAAATAAAATCTGCTTATTATTAACCCATTGCTGTATTTTTCATCCCTTTTTGCGTTTTGGCTTCAAAATCTAATATTAAAAATCCTTAACCTGCAATTAGTTTTTTAATTTACAACATTTTCTGTGCACTTCGGGGGGAATACCCAGGACAACAAATTCTTAACCGCAAAGGACTAGCAAATATACCATATGGCAATAATTAAGTTTTCTAATGCATCCGCAACCGCATTCCCTTATCTTTTTATTTTCCATCATCATGGCTAGCCCTATCATTTGTAACTTAAAAACTTCATAGAACATACTTAAAAAAACAAAAATTTCTTCTAACTTTTATTTTTCTATATACTTATTATCTACATGGTTTCCCAAATTAAGTTTTCCAGTTGAATAGTTGGGATACCAATTTTTTCAATATTTGGAACATATTCAACCGTGTTTTTCATTAAAGTTTCATATACCACTTTCGTTCTTATCTGTGGGATAAGAGGTCATCTTATTAGCACTTCGTAATTATTTATTTATCATACTTGCTTTCATAAAAACTAGGTGTAAAAAACAGTTGCCAATCCGTGAATGTTTGGCATTCTGTTTCTATAATGGTAGGGGTTGCTGTGGACTTTCTCTCAATAATAAATAAGCATTTGGTTAACCAAAACAACGATCTTTTAAACATTTTACGAAATGGTACTAAAACATGGATTGACCTCCGCTTTACACTAAATATCAAATTAAGTCCCACAACAACCTCTTAAGTTTTGACAAAAACATAGGTTCGATTGGATGGCAAGGTTGAACGGGCATTTTGGGGAGGATAAAAGGGGAGGGGCCGGACCATACCATGGGGGGCAATCATTCGCGCTCTGGACAGCCTGTGACCAATGTATATTCTAAATAGAATTTTTATTTTTTTAATAATAGGATGTTTTAGATATTTTTCTTAATATTAAAATAATGATTTTTGTACCAATTTGTTAGTATCATTCATAATGTTTATTTTTGGGCAATAAATATGTTGAAATACTGACCTTGCAATTTACATTTTCCTTATTGATAGCTCATGGTCATGACAATATATATGATGAATATGAATTGGTTGAAATGAAATTTGAAAACAAAATGAAAAGCATGGCCATAAAGCAATAACTAACCATGAAGAAAATATAACAGGAAATCTAACATGTAATATGATTTGATTATGAAAATTGAAATAAACTGAGAACCTCGGAAAATAACTTGAATTACAAAATGAATGTTAATGTAAAATGAAAGTAAACTATGGCCCATCAAACATGAATATAATAACATACAAGTTCAAAGAACAATAATTAAAATAAAAAAATTAAATTGAGAACATGGATCAAATGAACTTGAACCACAATACAAGTAATGATAATTGAAACAATAATTAACAATTTTTGACTGGACCTGAGTTTTAATTCAGGGGAACAATGAAAAATCAGTGACAGACTAAAAGACATATTGACCTCAGTTTGAATGATATTGATGATATTTGCAGTTTGAAACACTGTTTATGGTATAAACCAAGTCCCAATTTCATTTTCTTACATTCTATACTTTTTCATGTTCATTATCTTTACAATCTGCTTTTCATGTTCATTTTCTTACATTCTAGTGGTTTTTCATGTTCATTTTTTTTACTCTCTATTGCTTTTTCTTTGCTCCATTTTTCCTTACATTCTATGCTTTTCAATGTTCCATTTTCTTACTTTTCTATGCTTTTTTCATGATTTCCTTATTTATTCTACATGCTTTTCATGTTCTATTTTCTTACTTTCTGTGCTTTTCCATTGTTTGATTTTCTTACTTTTCTATGCGTTTACATGTCCATCATTTGCGTTCTAATTTGTCTCATTATATGAATTATGTTTATTTATTTCTCTCCTGCAACAACACCGCAAGCCACCCGCAACACACCGCTACATGGAGTAACAAAGCCGCAAGAGCGCGTGCCCTGGCATAGCAACAACGACCATAACACCGCACCAACTCCGTAGCATTCCGCTAGACACCGCAGGAACACGCCCGTAACCCACCGCCCGGGTCCGCGCAACGTCACCCAATAACGGTGATTTTTTCTCCCCACCGCGTCAATTTTGTAACGGTTTCTTGCGGTCCCACGCCGTAACAGCCCGCAACACAAAAGTGTGTAGGTGTAAACCTACCTTAAGCAGAGATGTTGAGTAACTTGTAGGTTTTGATAAAGTTCTTGCATTTTAATAATTTACTTACATTTTTCTAGTTATTTATTAATTTGTTAATTTGCTTTTGAACTAATGAGCTCTTCGTTTTATATTTCCCTTTACTCCTTTCTAATGAACACCAGATTCTTTGGAAGTTTGAATTTCAAGTCAATGGCCCCTGCGATGGGTTTGTTCCATATGAATACTATTCATCTTCTGAGTAATAATAATAATAATAACAATCTGATCAGATTCTTCCAGTCACTTCTGTGTTAAAATTCAGTGTTTCATACCGTCCGCCTTCATCTAATTTCTTGCCATAACAATTTCAACGGATGTCTTACTCGTTCCCCGTTGACTTAAGGGCTTTTATGAAGACTTCCGCCGCATCACTATCTGATCATAACGAAAGGAAAACTTTACTTTGCAACGATGCAATCATTACACAGAAAATATAAAGGAAATATATTGTCTGCTCAAAGATAATTCTAGTGCAAAATATTACTATTTCCTATTGATGAAAATTTCCATCTTTTCGTATGATTGATTCCAAAAAAAGTACTTTGGCTCAGTGATTGACCATGAGGGGAACATGGAAGAGGAAATTAACAACCGGATTCAGTGTGGTTGGAACAACTGGAGGAAGGTGTCTGGAGTCATATGTGATAGGAAAGTCCCTATAAGATTAAAGGGCAGAATGCACAAGGCAGTGGTCAGACCAGAAATGACATATGGAATGGGAGCAGCACCTAAAGAAAACGAGGCAGAGAAATTTGGACGTAACCGAGATGAGATGCTTAGGTGGATGAGTGGAGTAACCAAAAAGGACAGGGTTAGAAATGAACATAGGGGTTACGTAAAGGTCACTGAAGCTCAAAGAAAATGGCAAGAGGCAGGTTAAGAGTATGGCACCTGAAATGAGAAGAGAATAGCAACAGCCAAGAGAAGTATGGACGTGGGAGGTGGATGGAACACGTGGAGAGGAAGACCTAAAACCAGGTGGAGAGATTGCATTAGAGATGATATGAGGGAGAATGGAGTACGGAAGGAAATGACACAGGACAGAGGTAGATAGAAGAGACTCATTAAAAACGGCGACCCCGAATAGGGATAAAGCTGGGAAGAAGAAGATTCCAAAAAATGAGTCAACACTCAATATTTCGTGGAAACAGCAAGGCAGACGATTGCGGTAAACATGTCAAACGTTCATCGACTAGGCAACTTCAACAATAAGGAGCATGCAATTCCAACGACATATTAAGTGGGTATAATTCTCAGTATTGTTCCCTACGTACGTTTTAATCTGGTTAAAGCAATGTATCGAGGAATTTAGTTTTCACAGCTATGTTTTTTCAAGATCACTACTTGTATGAAGCCTGAACACAGTAATAATGCAATTGATATAAGTAATATATATATATATATATATATATATATATATATATATATATATATATATATGCTTATATATATCCTAAAACGTAACAATGCAATTGATATAATAGTAAGTTAATCTATCTATGCATCTATCTATATATATAGATATATATATATATATAGATATATATATATATATATATATATATATAATTAGCCTGAAAACGTAACAATGCAATTGATATAATAATAATTATCTATCTATCTATCTATCTATCTATATATATATATATATATATATATATGTATATATATATATATATATATATATATATATATATATATTTATAATTACTTATTATATCAATTGCATTATTACTGTGTCCAGGAATGCGTGGGGGGGGGGGGGGGGGTAGGAGTAGGGGATGTGAGAAGGCCTGAGAATGGGATGACATGTAATATTAACTTGAAAAACAACAGATATTAGTGTCTAATTTATAGTTTTCCAGGTGGCTGAGATTAATTGTGACACTCCTGATAGGAAAGTGGGGTGAAAAGGGGTGGAAAAAAAAAAAAAAATGTGAAAAATGACGGATATTAGTACCTAATTCTTAGTTTTTGAGGTTGCTTGGATGAATAGGGACTCTCTTGATGCCCTTCAAGACCACGTGAGGCCCCAATAGGAGGGGGGGAGTTGGGATGAGAAGTGGTGGAATATAAAATGTCAAAAAATGCTGCAATGCTGCAATGTAAAGAAGCAACTATCTTAATAGAAAAGGAGAGAGAGAGGAGAGTAATAAGGAGAGAAGTGAGCAGAAAGAGGGTGTTTAGAGAGAGAGAGAGTTTATCAGCTGTCATTCAGATTTTCCCGGGCAGTCGCCGGGTTCTCAGCCATTATAAAATATATATATATATATATATATATATATATAATATATATATATCTATATATATATACTACATATATATATATATTATATACACGGGTGAAAAAATAAGAGACCGGGTGTAGATTCTGGCTTGTTTCGACTTTATTTCCAAGCCATTGACGAAAGACTGATACATTTTATTAGAAATCCCAAATATACATACTACAGAGACAGCACTGACGAACTTACACACAACCATTTGTGGTTTCTAATACTACGCATCATTCCTTCGCCAATATCTTGGAAATAAAGTCGAAACCGGTCAGGACCTACACCCCGTCTCTTATTTTTTACCTGTGGATATGTGTGATAAATGAATCACGTGCTAAAGTGATGATAATCATATAAAATAAGTGTATATACTAAAGATGTGTGTTGATATGATAACATACATACAATAAAACAATATATATTATATATTATATATATATGAATATATATATATAAAATTTATATTAATTTGTTAATGTATACATATATTTGATTTACCTCTCTCTCTCCTCTCTCTCTCTCTCTCTCTCTCTCTCTCTCAACCCTAGCGTAATATATGCAGAGGGTACTGCAATGTTTATTGGCAGAGCATTTTGATAATTCCCGAAGGGTCCCGAGAGGAAAAAGCCAAATGAGGACATTAGTCCGGAGATGATTCTCAGTCATTCCTAACTTTTATGTTCCCATTCTCTGATTTATCATCAAAAGAAATAAATCCAGAGGAATCGCATCATTTCCCGTGAGTTATCGCTTGAATCCTTTTATCTCATTTCTGCCTGCATTCTTCTCCCCCGGATAATCTTTAATTTGAATGTGGGCTTAAGTTTGAGTCGCCTTATCAATATTGTCATCACCATCATTTTACTTTTAGCGGGAGACGAGGCATCGCTCTTTTTCATCTGCATTGTATTTCTTGCATTTCCTGCTATTCTTCATTTTATGGTTTTGATCTTCTAATTTGAGTTATTTGCCTTTATACGCGAATATATATATATTTACATTTGTGTGGATGTCGTTATGTACACATTCTACTTATGATATGATTTTCATATATTTTAGGCTTGAATATACTTGCACGGTGTCGCCTGACACGGAAATAGTGGGCGCTATATCCGAGAAAGAGAATCACAAAAAACATTGCGAATTGTCAATTGAGTGTTATGTTCTGATTTAGTAATTTACAACCGAGACATCAAACCCAGATGCAGCATTTTATTTTCCACGAATTTCTGTGTCTCTTGTCACCCCTTTTCCTTATATTTATTTTACGACTTTTCTTTGAACCTTTGGCAGAAGTTGGCTTTCTGAAGAGTTTCGATGCAACCGAACGCGGGCTTGTCCGAACAGCTGGACACTGTCTTCCATGTAAAACACGTCTCGAATTTTCCATTACACAGACTTCGGGAGTACCAGATACATTATACGTAATATGTTAAAACTTCGTAGTATGTAAAAAGTACGTTTCTCTATTGTTTTTCTGCAAAAGTAATGACCCTTTATGACTATCATCGAACACTTTGAATTAGTACTATAGTACGCTTGTATGCGTAAAACCTTCTATGCATTTCTATATTCCTCGATTATTGTATCTCAAATTCAATTTGAGTTACATCATCATAATAACAATTAAATCTTCTGAGCAGATTCTCTTAATCTTAATGTTATTGTTAAAAGAGTATTAATATTGTTTACTTAATATTATTGTTTTTCTGTATATACCACTCGGAAGTGGCTCTGTTATCACAAAGTATTCAAGCATTGTAGCAGTGAGACGATCCCATCTAGAGGACGCCCCCTTTGGTTCTTTGTTTTTCCTCCTGGTTACTCAGTAATTCGATAAAAGCCATTAAATCTCGTCTCAAGGTATCGACGGAGGGGAGAAAAAAGGCATTCGACTTGTAACAGAAAGAAAGAAAACAACTCGAAACGATCTGTGACATAAGGATGGAAAATTAGGTTGCACGAAGAAAATGCATTTTGCTTTCATTATCTATTCGTTCAAGCATTTGAAAAATTCATTCCCTTGACGACTTTTGTGCAGAAGGGTTTGATCTTCCCTAGCATAAATTGATGAAAAACTCCACCGACCTTGCAAACGGTGTCCAATGAATCGGAAGGAAATGTGAGCGGAAAGCGTTTGGAAACAACTGAAAAACAACAAATGCCGACGAAGAGACCTTTTTCACAGCGTAACCAAGGGTTCTCCA
>NC_061100.1:129814050-129816550 GCF_015104395.2 Macrobrachium nipponense | reverse complement strand
TGATTCGTTATAAATATATATAGCTCTATGTTTTAGAGTCCTCCGGCATGTATGTGTGTTGTTGTGTACAGTAGTTGCTAAGTTTTTGTCTGAGGAAAGAGTACTATTCGACACTCCATCATTGGCACCCTATCCCTAGGCCTACCATCGTATTTCCATCAGATTGCTCGTCAGCCTACCGAAGATTCTACTCTCTCTCTCTCTCTCTCTCTCTCTCTCTCTCTTATAGTCTTATATAGGGCGCCATGTAAATCAGTACGTAGGCACTAGGCTCCAAGGAAGCTCCCTGAATCCTGCATAATATCATAACAAGTAACGCATCGCTTATCCCTAATGGGAATCCATAATTTCCACTCCCCTTTTTATGATGTTCAGTTCTCATTTTTCTCCCCTGTTTCTTCCCCAGAGGGATAATAAGCATCTGTATTCAGGAACATATATATCAACTCTTATGCGCCCCCCCCCCCACCCCCCAGGACTTGATCAAATTGGGAACTGAGTTTGATGGAATAATATGAGAAGTACTTTATCTGTGTTCAGTAGTTGTTAAGTGAAAATGGAACTGCCAAGAATATAAACAACACATTATATCTTAAATTTTCTATTTCGTGTTCAAGAATTCATGTAGTTTCCGTACGGAATTCTTCACTCATCCCAGTAATAGAGTAACACGGAATTACAAATACCTGTAAAAATATCACAGGAAAAACCGTCACAGAACAAAGTCACAAGAAAGAAAGTCACAGGAAGAAAGTCACATTAATCTTTCCTAGACAGTGAACCTTAAGGGTATTTGAACCCGGTATGTAGTATCCATGCATCCACCTTTGCAAAGGCGTGATAAGGACAAGCCCGTTGGGGATTATTTTTCCCTGTGACTTCACTACCTGCCACCATAAATTAATGTGGCTTTTTTCCGTGACTTTTTTTTCTGCGACTCTATTTCCGGCCACCGGAATAACGACCCATAGTAGTTTAGACTGTGTTTAGATTACCCAGTCTGGAAGTCTAGTTTGTCTAATGCATTAACCGTCGTCTATTTAGACTACGCAGTTGTCAGATTTTGCGTATTGTAGTAGACCTTAGTTAAATCATTCCCTGACGCGTGAAAACAAGACCAGCTTAATTAAGTTACTTCCGTTATGCATTAGATTTCTCAACTAGAATTCCATTTTTCCTCTGAACAATTAATCATTAGCAAATTTAGACTTTTAAGGGAGAGAGAGAGAGAGAGAGAGAGAGAGAGAGAGAGAGAGAGAGAGAGGTTAACTCGTTTTCTGTTTATCATGGTTATTAAATAAAAATCGTCATAACAATGTCGCGTTGTTGTATCAGCTCGGAACACATGAATAGTATCCAATTAAGATCATTATAAACCTTCAATTTTACAATGACATTATATAAACAACTGAAGACAAATTTAATATGAAACAATGAAATCTTGAAAACCAGTAATAAACAATAAGATGCTAGGCGTGTGATGGATCCGACCCTACATCTCCATACTCCAGGAAAGAGCTCTGTTGAACAATTGGATTGCCACTACCTCTACGAGCTGCAGGGGAGGGTAATAAGGAAGGGGAAAGGGTTTGGGGGAGGAGAATTGGCTGTTGAGAAGCGTTAAGTGAGGCGTTAAAACGGAGAGAGAGACCTTTCCTTCCCCTCCATTTTCTCTCTAAGAGGAATGTGATGTTTTCGGCTTGAAATCGCCGGTCATTTAAGCGGCTACATTTATAGGTCTAAGGATCTGTCCCAGATCATTCTGTACGCCAATGATCGGCTCGGTCTAGAAGTGCTGTTTAGAGGGCCTTCCTTTGAAAACCTTTTATCAACTTTATTATATGTTGTTACAATTATTGGTCTAAGGATCTTTCCCAGATCATTCTATGTTCAGATGATCGATTGGAAAATGACTCAGTCTAGAAGTGTTGCTTACAAGACCGTTCCTTTGGAAGACTTTTTTATCAACTTTACTTGTTATCTGCTTTTACTTTTATAGGTCTAAGGAGCTGCCCTAGATCATTCTATACTTCTATATTCGACCGGAAAATGACTCGGTCTAGAAGTGTTGTTCCTTTGGAAAGCTCTTCATTTTAGCAACTAAATATTTTCTTTTCTTTCTTTTTTAGCTCTAAGGATCTGACCCAGACCATTTCATACTCCTTTGATCAATTAGAAACTGACTCGGTCCAGAAGAGTTGCTTAGAAGGCAGTTCATTTGAATAATTATTCTTCTTATCAGGTTTAAATATTATAATAGTTGTTATTATGTAACTATAAACATGGAATGGACATGCGCGAAATCACCGTATGCAGCGTGCCGCCATCGCAAAGGAGAGAGCTTTGTTATGGCGGCAGTGAAGCAGAGATCCTTTGGTGTAGATCAGGGCTTTTCAACCTGCGGTACCCGTACCCCAGGGTATACGCCGAGGGTCTGCCAGTGGGTACGCGCTCCCTATGGCCCCGAATGAATGTTAGATGCCGACCTTCAATGTGCTTT
>NC_061100.1:129761550-129809050 GCF_015104395.2 Macrobrachium nipponense | reverse complement strand
ATATATATATATATATATATATATATATATATATATATATATATATATATATAATAGTTCTGACTTGACACACTTCAAGCTTCCAAGACATACCTTCATTTTCATGGCATTCTTTATCTTCCACACTCTTTCAGTGTATATGGCTGAATATGACATTTTTGTCTTTCTAAAGTTCTTCATTGGACGAGTGGATTTCGCGCTCGGCTGAAATTCGATTCTTGACTCAACCAACACGGAGCCGGAGGAATTTTATTTCTGGTGATAGAAATTCATTTTCTCGATATAATGTGGGCTTCGGATCCCACAATAAGCTGTAGGCCCCGTTGCTAGGTAAACCAATTGGTTTCTAGCCAAGCAGAAATATTCTAACCCTTCGGGCCAGCCCTAGGGAGAGCTGTTAATCAGCTCAGTGGTCTGTAAAAACTAAGATATACTTATTGTTACTCGTCTTTTAACAATATTTCTAAATCTTGGATCTTCCTCTGCCTTATGCATTTCAGCAAATTATCCGTCACTCAGTACTCATCCACTCTCTCTCTCTCTCTCTGTGTGTGTGTGTGTGTGTGTGTGTGTGTGTTACACGGATCACCTAGTAAGTCAGCAGGTTAGGCCTAAAGACAACTCTCCCCGAATCCCACATCTCATAAGAAGTAACGCATCGCTTATCCCCAATGGGAACCCTCTATTTTTTACCTTTTATGATGTTCATTTCCCTTTCTTTTTTTTCCTCGTTGTTTCCCCCGCCGCCCCCCCACCCAGTTTTCTCCCCCCAAAGAAGGGTTATGAGAGGGACCACGTTTCGGGTTCAGGAAGATAATCAGTATTTGTATCCCATCGGCCGCCACCATAAGGGGAAAATGGGAAAGCTATACGAGTGTGAACTATATATATATTTTTATTTTTCCACTTTTTTCTTGTTTTATTCTTTAATATAAATGGCGAACTATATTCTACGATTTTCGTTTTATTTTTAATATAGAAATCTAACGATATTTTTCTGTATTTTTTTTATTTGAATTCTATTTTTATATAAAATAGGAAGTTTATATTTATAATTTGTTTTACTCTTATTTTTAAATATGTAATACTGACAGTATTTGTTCATTTTTGATCGTTTTTTTTTCTATGTACTACTTTTATTTTTTAAATATAAAAAACCTATTGTTTTTTTCCTGTACTTTTATGCTTTCTCTATTTTTAGTTTTATATTTTTATATGAAATTAAGGCCAAGCGTCCAGCACTGCGACCTGAGAGTCATCCAGCTCCGAAAATAATGTTGAAATTATTCTTAAGAGAGGGTGGAAAGTAAGACGGAGGAGAGGGAATATAAACGAAGGTGCAGTCAAAGGAATGAAAGGGGTCGCAGCTAGGGACCCGAGGGACTCTACAATGAATTGAAAGTAATGCCTGCACTACGCTGTGTGAGGTGTACTGCCGGCACTATAACCTTACGGGATTTTTTTTTATTATTTATTATTATTTACCCCTGTACGGTAGTTAAACTCCTCATACATCATGAAGCGAAATTCGAAAATGAAAATTTCAACAATAACGAAATAATACAACTAAGAAGCGTCAATAAGACCTTGCTTGTCATCATACAAATTCAGCTTTTCCTTATATTTCCTCAGTGAAGATGAATAAATAACTCTAAGTAATCCCGTTAATTCTGGCAGGTTGCATAGATGAGTTTCATTTCCTGCTTCCAGTCTGAGAGAATCGTTTGTCTGATGGATTCCCGTAATCCTCTCAACTGGTCAATGATTCAGATTCCTCGTTTATTTGTAGGACAACTCGCGTGAACACCATATTTGTAATCAGTTGTATATACTATATGAAAATGTGAAAATAAATAAGAGAGAGAGAGAGAGAATACCTGATTTCATGAATGTCCTCTTGAGGATTAGTTTTTGTTTGACCGTGAAAATGTTTGGAAGGAGTAATAAATCTTGTCATAGTCTCTCTCTCTCTCTCTCTCTCTCTCACCCTAGCTGAGACCCAAAACGGTTTACCAACAGTTAGATCACTGGATGAATACTTGATTTTAAGGGACGTGCCCATTATTACCTCCCTTCGTTAGATTCGAGATCAGACTATATAAGGCATTTTGAGCCCCGGGGGTGCCATAACTGTGGCAAGATTCCTAAGAGAGAGAGAGAGAGAGAGAGAGAGAGAGAGAGAGAGAGTGAGTGAGAGAGATTCAAGCAATGTTTATTTCTACTTCCATATGTGCACAATCATACAGATGTTAATCTTCAAGAAAGCATTCATGATATAAGGTATTCTCTCTCTCTCTCTCTCTCTTATTTATCTCCAGTTTTTCTAATCGCTTGTAATTAATACAAAAAGTATTTACGTCACAGTTGTTCTTCCACGTCATTTGTTCTTCCTTGTACCAGTTAAATAATCCAGTGATCGTGCTATCTATTACTATTAGCCTCAGTACGGAAATGAAATAATTCATCATCATAATAATAGGTTATATGGCTTCATTAGTGTGTAGATATGCTAAACGTTCTCGGGAAAGAAAGAGATTAAAGTTTGTAGCACCGAAAAAAGACGAGTGATTAGCTCCCATTAGTCTCATACCTTCTAGAGTAGGGGAAAAAGCTTCACGCCTTTTTAGGCTATTTTTACCTTCAAGTCGGGTTCATCTTCTGCCTAATTACTCGTAGAAAGTAAGAGGCCTCTTTTTTTTCTTTTTCTTTTTTTTTTTTGCCACCATAACCTTCTTGTCCGAACAAGAAAAGAACAATTAGCCTTTCTTAATCTTTCGCACGTTTTCCTTTTTTTTATATTTAATATAGTACATATTTGAGACAAGGAGAAACAATAAAAGGAGAAACATCGTCTTTGCTCTAAACGCTTAAGAAAAAAAAAAACAAAAAAAAAATGGAATCATAATGAATATAATTCCTAAAATGGAAGAGTCTACATATTTCGTTAAAAGGAGGTTTGACGAAGGAAAACATTATTTTTGACCAAGGCAGACCTGGGTCACTCATGGAGGACTATTCACCACCTGTACAGGTTGGTGCGACTCTCGAAATAATATCAAGAAGTCTAAATAGACCAAAAAAACGCCCAAAGGGCTCTCTCACAGGCTAAAAGCATGTATATAGAGAAAGAAGTGACTTTGAATTTCAGTCTGCCTTAATCAAAAACAACCATTCCAATGTCAAACCTCCCCACTACGTGCAAGGAGAGCCGTTCCAAGAAGAAGAACAGCGCAATCCATCCATCAACTGTTTCCACCCATCGTTACCATGTTCACTATTGAGTTAATATAGTGGTTATCGAATTGTGTGAAATGTAAAAAAAGGAAAGAAAACCATGAAGGGTGGGGTCTGAGTGACCCAGGTCTGCCTTGGTCAAAAATAATGTTTTCCTTCGTCAAACCTCCTTTTTTTTGACCGAGGGCAGACCTGGGTCACTCATGGAGTATTTACCAAGAGTCATAAAAAAGGGAATTTTATGACAAGGGAAAAGAAGGGAAGGGAAAGGAAACAGCTGATGGAAAATGAAACATAAAAACACCTGAGGTAATATCATTGGAAATTGAATTAATGAGAACTATTCATTATTACTATAATTAAATATAAGCATTCTGAATCTTGACTCTGTTAAGAATTGAATAAATTAAATGCAGTAAACAAGTAGTTATTTACTCAAAAACCCTTCCTTAACCAAAATCATAATCCACAAAACTCAAAAATTTAATAAAGGCAGACCTAAAAAAGATAGGTATCGGTACTAGAAAAAATGAGATAAAGTATACATATTATACTTAAGTAGAATACCAGGTATCCAGTTGACACCATGACATCAAACCCCATTATGTTGTTAACACAGACATAAATTGTAATCTAAATATATATTATAATAGATATATATTTAGACAATATGAAATAGTACCTTATGTACAAATAGATAACAATGACGTATATAAAACAAATTAATTAAATTTGTGAAGATATGCTTCCAGATTCAGAACCCAGCACGATAAAATAGACGAGGAAAAATAATAGACATCTCCTTTTCAAATAATAAATGTTTCTGAAAAACGTTATAGAAGACCATCCAACAAGATCACAAATTCTTTTGCTATTCAATACCTTTTAGGAAAGCAAAAGAAGTTACGACTTTTCTCAAATCGTGAGTTCTGGGAAAGGAACCTGGATCAGCCCAACGAATAAATTGACGCATAAATAAGTCGCAACTTATTAATTGATATGTCAGAAAAGTTTTTTCTTTTTGGGGTGGGTGTACAAACAATTTTTCAAAAAAAATTTTGTATTGCAAGTCTAAACCAAGGTATTCTTCCAACTTATGCCACCGGACATAAAAGGATGACAAGACCTCCTTCAATCATCCTTAAGTCTAGTGATAAAAATCAGTTCACGTCTAGAATTAGGACGTTCATTCTTGGCCAAAACATTTTGGTTTTGGAACAGGAAACAGTCTGACCCTCTCTGAAGAAAAAATCAAGAAATTCATATGAGCTCAGTAGTAAATGAGGATTAGAAACAATAATAATATAAACTATCTTTAACACAAGGGTTCTCTTGGAACCTTGAAGACAATGCAAAGTTTAAAAACCTTATCTGAAGACAAAGAAACTTTGTACAAGAATCATGGGTTTGATGTTAAAAAAGGGCTTTCATAAATTCTGGAAATGGATGAACCGATACATCATGTTGAAAGCAAGCTTAAGAGATCAGATAATGCAGACTTATAAGTTGAAATTGTGGTAGGAGATAAATGTCTGTCATTAAAAAGATTTCTCAGGAATGCTAAAATAGTTTCCACTGAAATCTTATAATATTATTAGATCTAATAAAATGACAAAAAGAGTTCCACACAGTCTGATATTGTCTATTGGTAGACGTTCTTAAGGATTTAAATAAAATTCTTGCTGAATCACTAGAGTACTTGCTTATGAATCTTAATCAGTAAACATCCAGCTAGCTATTTGGAGGAGAATCTTTGAGGCACAAAAAGCAACGATTCCTCCTCCAACTAGTTTTGCCGAGAGTACTAGATTCAGGATTATGAGTCTGCTTTTGCCCTTGCTGGCAATTTAAAAGGGAACCATGGCTGGGCAGTCCACAATGGGGCGATCAGCTTTGCTTTTCCTCTGAAGTTTTCAAATAACTGAGCACTCTGAGATCATCTTTGTTGGAATGGAACAGGCAAATTACTTGCACCTGTTCCAGTCCACTGTGAGGGTGTCGATCTCCACTGCTAGGAGGTCGATCACTGGAGAAACGAAGTGAGGTAACTGGGAATTCTCTCTCGTGGCAAAAGGTCTAATTGGGGCATCTCCAACTGGGAGCAAACATAGTGGAAGGATGTCTCATCCAGAGACCACTCCGATGGCATTGGATGGCTTCTGGATAACGCATCTGAAATAACATTTCTCACCCCTGCCACGTGAAACGCTGTCATTGTTAGGTTTCTCCTCTGAAGAAACCTCAGAATAGAGTGTCCACTCACTAAGAGGCTTTGATTTCCCGGACCCCTTCCTGTTCAGACAGGCCACTGCTGTTGCGCTGTCTGAGTGTAATCTGAAGTGGATCCCTGGCTGGAGATTCAGCTTCTTGATGGCAATATACACGACGGGTATCTCTAAAATATTTATATGGCAAGTTGAGAGAGGATGAGACCATGCACCCTGAAACATCTGCCCTGCATGTGTGAATCCCCTAGCCTGTCTGGGAGGTATCTGTGTACACATCCAGACTGGGTGGAGGTGGACAGAAAGGAATCACTGCCGAGAAAACCTCTGGATGCATCCATCTTTCTAAAGCCTTCTTGATGAAAGGAGGGAATGGACATAACTGATTCCTTTGCTTTCTGTTGGTCTTCGTGATTAAAAAGTGATTCGGGCTCTTTAAAATGACTTTGCCCACAGGGTCGACTATTGATGCAAATTGGAGCCTCCCCAACATCTGCTCCACTTGCCGACAAGACACTGATGTTTGCTTCAAAAATAACGAAAGGGTCCGAGATAGAGACATGACCTTGTCTCTCAGCAGATACAGGGTACCAGAAGTGGTGTCCCAACCACCCCCAGCCACTGAAAGTCTGTTCCGGAGTTAATCTTGATTTCTTCATGTCGATAAGAAAAAACCCCAACTCAGACAGGGTCTGTAAAACAATCCTTGTTGCCTTTAAACAACTCACTCCCGAATTCGCCATATCAGCCAGTCGTCCAGGAATATCAATACCTGGATACCTTTCTGCCTGAGTTCCCTCAGAATTGGACAGCAGATCTTCGTGAATACTCTTGGAGCGATGTTGAGCTTTGAAACGAAACTTCTTCCCTTCTAGACTGAATCCGAGGAACTTCCTGTAATATGGATGTATCGGAAATTCAGAATATGCCTATAGACGTCTTTCAAGTCGATGGAGGTGGCAAAAGCTCCTACTGGTCAACAACGATCTTACGTCTTGCAAAGTTGTCATTCTGAAGGTCGGACATTGTATTGATTGTTGAGGGTTGACAGGTCAAGATGATCCGTCTTTTGTTGTATCTTTCTCGGGACTGATAATAAGGGGCCCTGAAAGAGGAGGGAGGTCGTCTCCTCTATTGTTGCCGATTTTCATCATGTATGAACAAATTAATTCTTTGAGTTGTGGATTGAAGCCTGAAAGAATGAACGGAAGTGTGATGGAGGACTGCATCCACTCCCACCTCAGCCCCTTTATGATTGCAAGACCCTGAATCTCTGTACACATATCGATGAAAGTATTGGAGTCTCCTGCCAACCCTCAAATTCTAAAAGATTTACCCCTCCCCTGGAAGACTGATTACATCTAGGGGTGCCTGGAGACATCATACCTCTGCCCCGAGGTTACATTTTCCACGACCTCTTGAGGTACCTCGGGGACATCTGTTAGAAGATGAAGAAGTGTACTGTTCTGGTAATTCCTTCTGAAGTTACCCAAGGTTTTTGTGAGAAAGGCGCTTCATAGCAGGATTCCTAAAAACCAAGCATGGTCAGCATTGACTTGGCCTGATGAACAGCTTGGGTGACTACTCCTTCCCAGGCGTCCTCATGAGAGAGGTTCTTTGAAAGCGGATCTGGACTGAGGAACTTTAAAAACCAGAGTATTTTTCATAAAACAGCCCAGAAGTGCGAGCTTCCTCAATTCATATTTCTTTCTAGCGAAGAGGTTGTAGGCTGTCTACCATGGCTGTAAGGGCATCTTCAACAAAGCATAGATGAGAATTTAGGATCCTCTTTAAGGGTCTGTCTGGTTGGTACTTCCATTAGTTTCCTCGTTGGACGAGTTGATTCTCGGCTCTGCCAACGCTAAATCAGAGAAATTTATTTCTGGTAATAGAAATTAATTTCAAGATATAATGTGGTTCGGATCCAACAATAAGTTGTAGGTCCCGTTGCTAGGTGACCAACTGGTTCCTAGCCACGTAAAAATATCTTATCCTTCGGGACCAGTCCTAGGGGAACTGTTAATCAGCGCAGTATTCTGGTAAAACTAGGATATACTAACTTTAGTACTTCCGCTGCGATGGTCATGTTCAATGAGCTGAGGAAGTTCTGATGTGCACCTAGCTCGTCTTGAACAGCATTCTTAGGAAGCGGCTGCAATCTGTCAGAATTGAACAAGACGGCCGCCGGTTTCCATGAGAACAAAATTCTCCCCTTTCAAATGTCTTAATGTATTCCGTAGATGTTATGGGAGAAATGGAGTCTTCTTCCCAGGTTATCCCCACTCGGGGTCGCTGTTTTTAATGAATCTCTTCCATCTACCTCTGTCCTGTGTCATTTCCTCCCGTACTAGAGTAGGGGACGAAATTCTTAGATGCACGACTACTGCCCTTTCCCTTCGAATCTGGAGGATGGAAGGGCTGTCGTTCCATTCTGATATAGCAGCAAAGATCGGGTGTAATTACGATCAAAAAGGGCCTCATAAGCCTGACGGACTGGGATGGGATGACCGATTGTTTGGTTGGAGGAGCCACGTCTCTTTGAACTTGTGCCTCCTGGGAGTTTCTAATTAATGAAATATTCTTCTGGATAGAGGTGGCGTCAGACGAGGAATCATAGTGAGATTCTTAAAGGGATGTTCCTCTAGAGTAACAATCCTCTGTTGCGTATCCCTAATTGCTCCAAGGATAATCTCCAAGGTATCCTGAGAATTAGCCAGAGAGGGCGGCGCCCCTGAGGCGGAAGGAGGCTAACTGGGACCAGGAGGCGACTGTGTAAGGGCGGCAGAGGCAATACATTCTTCTTGAGTCACTGCTGAAGAGATGGGGTCTTTGGACGAGCCACCCTTCATAGAACCGTGGGAAGAAGCTGCAGAGAATTGGATGTCGACTTCCCCTGAAAGTGTGTGAATCCGCGAATTCTAGATTGGCGCTAGATGCCGAGTATGACTTCTTTGGCAGGGCGGCAGATTCTTAGAAACTTATCATGTATAGGAGGTTCTTTAAAGGCCGCAGGAGAAGGCTTAGAAATTACAGTTGTTGAGATTCCAGTATCGCATCAGGCAGGTCTCCGAGATGCATCAACTTCAAGAAACCACCTCACGGCAGAGAAGAAGCCCTTGAGGAAGCCACATCCTGTGCAATTGCAGATAAAGACTCCTCTTCTTGGTCGTCCATTATCTGCTATAGACACGCGTCAAAGGAAAGTCTTCAGGAATAGTTCAGGTAAACAAGACTAAACCTAAAAAAATCAACATTTTGAGCAAAGACAAAGAAATTACCGACCCTGGATTGAGATCCAGCAGGAAAGAGTCAAATCCAGCGCAGTATGTCTTAAATTCTGATGAACATCATGAACAGTTTTCCCCAACTCATAAATTCAGGCAGTAAGGCGCCTTAAAGGCGATGATGGCGTCTTCGGTCTGGGCCAAATTATGGGCTTTGTCCCATAGTCCATCACAGTTGCCACAAATTGCTCCATGCACGAGTCGTGGGTTATGTCCTCTGTTGCGGGATTGCATTCACAGCAGGGCATTCTGGAAGAAGATTTCCTATTGAGTTTAAATCATCAAAAAATCCTTTGCCGCCCAAGGGTGGCTATCCAACTTTAGGGCGGCACACCTTAAGGCGGCAACGCAGCAACAAAGCATTATTGCAATTATAGCCCCGCGCTGCCGCAACCGCAGCAAAATGTAACTAGGGCAATCCTAGAGCTGCTATGGAAAGGGGGAAGGGGGGGGGGGGGCGGCAGGGTATATGTAATCAAGGTATTCAATCCCTTCAAAGTCCTGCGCTGCAATTGCGGCAACTGCAGCAAAATGCAATCAGATAATCCTGCAGCTACTATAGAAAAAAGGGGGCGGGGGCGGGGGCGGCAGGTAAGGCTGATAAATGGACTAAAGCAATATAAACTGTAGAAAGGGAATGAATAAAAAAAAAAAATAATAAAAAAAAAAAAAACACATAAAAGAAAAATATACACACACTAGGCGTCATTAACGCCAACGCGGCTGACATTAGCAATCTGAATGTCTGCCGCGTTGCTGAAAACCATTCATGAAATAGTATGCCGCTCAAGTAAATACACCCTCACATCAAAGGAAGCGGTCCTGTCACCTTCATCCACCTATCCTGAACAGATACCTGGTTCAGGATCGAAGAGGTATATCACCAACGCGGCAGACATTAGCAATCTGAATATCTGCCGCGTGCTAAAAAACCATTCATGAAATAGTATGCCCGCTCAAGTAAATACACCCTCAACTCGAAGGAGGCGGTCCTGCTGCCTTCTTCCACCTATCCTGAACAGATACCTGTTTCAGGATAGATCAGGTATCAGCCAACCGCGGCTGACATTAAGCAATCTGAATGTCTGCAGCGTTACTAAAAAACCACCTTCATAAGATAGTATGCCGCAAGTAAGTTAAGTACACCTTCAACTCGAAGGAAGCGGTCCTGTCGCCTTCATCCACCTATCCTGAACAGATACTTGGTTCAGGATAGAAGAGGAATCGCCAACGCGGCAGACATTAGCAATCTGAATGTCTGCCGCGTTGCTAAAAACCAATCATGAAATGGTATGCCGCTCAAGTAAACACACCCTTAATTCAAAGGAAGCGGTCCTGCCGCCTTCATCCACCTATCCTGAACAGATACTTGGTTCAGGATAGAAGAGGAATCGCCAACGCGGCAGACATTAGCAATCTGAATGTCTGCCGCTTTGCTAAAAACCAATCATGAAATGGTATGCCGCTCAAGTAAACACACCCTTAATTCAAAGGAAGCGGTCCTGCCGCCTTCTTCCACCTATCCTGAACAGATACCTGGTTCAGGATAGAAGAGGTATATCGTACTGCACCCTCCGTGAGACAGCGCTGCAGCGAAGGACGAGATAACTCACGGGGGTTCTCCTACTCACCATCAAAAGGAGGTTTGACGAAGGAAAACATTATTTTTGACCAAGGCAGACCTGGGGTCACTCATGGAGGACTATTCACCACCTGTACAGGTTGGTGCGACTCTCGAAATAATTATCAAGAAGTCTAAATAGACCAAAAACGCCCAAAGGGCTCTCTCACAGGCTAAAAGCATGTATATAGAGAGAAGTGACTTTGAATTTCAGGTCTGCCTAATCAAAAAAAAAACAACCATTCCAATGTCAAAAACCTCCCCACTACGTGCAAGGAGAGCCGTTCCAAGAAAGAAGAAGAACAGCGCAATCCATCCATCAACTGTTTCCACCCATCGTTACCATGTTCACTATTGAGTTAATATAGTGGTTATCGAATTGTGTGAAATGTAAAAGGAAAGAAAACCATGAAGGGTGGGGTCTGAGTGACCCAGGTCTGCCTTGGTCAAAAATAATGTTTTCCTTCGTCAAACCTCCTTTTTTGACCGAAGGGCAGACCTGGGTCACTCATGGAGTATTTACCAAGAGTCATAAAAAAGGGAATTTTATGACAAGGGAAAGAAGGGAAGGGAAAGGAAACAGCTGATGGAAGAGGGATACACCTGAGGTAATATCATTGGAAATTGTGAATTAATGAGAACTATTCATTATTACTATAATTAAATATAAGCATTCTGAATCTTGACTCTGTTAAGAATTGAATAAATTAAATGCAGTAAACAAGTAGTTATTTACTCAAAAACCCTTAACCAAATCATAATCCACAAAATCAAAAATTAATAAAGGCAGACCTAAAAAGATAAGGTATCGGGTACTAGAAAAAAATGAGATAAAGTACATAATATACTTAAGTAGAATACCAGGTATCCAGTTGACACCATGACATCAACCCCATTATGTTGTTAACACAGACAAAATGTATATCTAAATATATATTTATAATAGAAATATATATTTAGACAATATGAAATAGTACCTTATGTACAATAGATAACAAATGACGTATATAAAACAAATTAATTAAATTTGTGAAGATATGCTTCCAGATTCAGAACCCAGCACGATAAAAGACGAGGAAATAATAGACATCTCCTTCAAATAATGTTTTCTGAAAACGTTATGAGACCATCCAACAAGATCACAAATTCTTTTGCTATTCATACCTTTTAGGAAAGCAAAAGAAGTTACGACTTTTCTCAAATCGTGAGTTCTGGGAAAGGAACCTGGATCAGCCCAACGAATAAATTGACGCATAAATAGTCTCAACTTATTAATTGATATGTCAGAAAAGTTTTCTGGGTGTACAAAAAATTTTTTCAAAAATTTTGTATTGCAAGTCTAAACAAGGTACTTCTCCAACTTATGCACCGGACATAAAGGATGACGACCTCCTTAATCATCCTTAAGTCTAGTGATAAAAAATCAGTTCACGTCTAGAATTAGGACGTTTCATTCTTGGCCAAAAACATTTTGGAACAGGAAACGTCTGACCCTCTCTGAAGAAAAATCAAGAAATTCATATGAGCTCAGTAGTAAATGAGATTAGAAACAATGTAATATATAAACTATCTTTAACACAAGGGTTCTCTTGGAACCTTGAAGACAATGCAAAGTTTAAAAACCTTATCTGAAGACAAAGAAACTTTGTACAAGGAATCATGGGTTTGGTGTTAAAAAAGGGCTTTCATAAATTCTGGAAATGGATGAACCGATACATCAATGTTGAAAGCAAGCTTAAGAGGATCAGATAATGCAGACTTATAAGTTTGAAATTGTGGTAGGAGATAAATGTCTGTCATTAAAAAGATTTCTCAGGAATGCTAAAATAGTTTCCACTGAATCTTACCTAATATTATTAGATCTAATAAAATGACAAAAAGAGTTCCACACAGTCTGATATTGTCTATTGGTAGACGTTCTTAAGGATTTAAATAAAATTCTTGCTGAATCACTAGAGTATAACTTGTTATGAATCTTAATCATAAACTCCAGCAAGCTATTTGGAGGAGAATCTTTGAGGCACAAAAGCAACGATTCCTCCCAACTAGTTGCGAGAGTACTAGATTCAGGATTATGAGTCTTTTCTTTTTGCCCTTGCTGGCAATAAAGGGAAACCATGGCTGGGCAGTACCACAATGGGGCTATCAGCTTTGCTTTTTCCTCTGAAGTTTTCCAAATAACTGAGCACTCTGAGGATCATCTTTGTTGGAAGAAACAGGCAAATTACTTGCCACTGTTCCAGTCCCATGTGAGGGTGTCGATCTCCACTGCTAGGAGGTCGATCACTGGAGAAACGAAGTGAGGTAACTGGGAATTCTCTCTCGTGGCAAAAGGTCTAATTGGGGCATCTCCAACTGGGAGCAAACATAGTGGAAGGATGTCTCATCCAGAGACCACTCCGATGGCATTGGATGGCTTCTGGATAACGCATCTGAAATAACATTTCTACCCCTGCCACGTGAAACGCTGTCATTGTTAGGTTTCTCCTCTGAAGAAACCTCAGAATAGAGGTCCCTCACTCATAAGAGGCTTTGATTTCCCGGACCCCTTCCTGTTCAGACAGGCCACTGCTGTTGCGCTGTCTGAGTGTAATCTGAAGTGGATCCCTGGCTGGAGATTCAGCTTCTTGATGGCAATATACACGACGGGTATCTCTAAAAATATTTATATGGCAAGTTGAGAGAGGAGTGACCATGCACCCTGAAACATCTGCCCTGCATGTGTGAATCCCCTAGCCTGTCTGGGAGGTATCTGTGTACACATCCAGACTGGGTGGAGGTGGACAGAAAGGAATCACTGCCGAGAAAACTCTGGATGCATCCATCTTTCTAAAGCCTTCTTGATGAAAGGAGGGAATGAACATAACTGATTCCTTTGCTTTCTGTTGGTCTTCGTGATTAAAAAAGTGATTCGGGCTCTTTAAAATGGCTTTGCCCACAGGGTCGACTATTGATGCAAATTGGAGCCTCCCCAACATCTGCTCCACTTGCCGACAAGACACTGATGTTTGCTTCAAAAATAACGAAAGGGTCCGAGATAGAGACATGACCTTGTCTCTCAGCAGATACAGGGTACCAGAAGTGGTGTCCCAACCACCCCCAGCCACTGAAAGTCTGTTCCGGAGTTAATCTTGATTTCTTCATGTCGATAAGAAAAAACCCCAACTCAGACAGGGTCTGTAAAAACAATCCTTGTTTGCCTTTAAACAACTCACTCCCGAATTCGCCCATATCAGCCAGTCGTACCAGGAATATCAATACCTGGATACCTTTCTGCCTGAGTTCCCTCAGAAGTTGACAGCAGACTTCGTGAATACTCTTGGAGCGATGTTGAGCTTTGAAACGAAACTTCTTCCCTTCTAGACTGAATCCGAGGAACTTCCTGTAATATGGATGTATCGGAAATTCAGAATATGCCTATAGACGTCTTTCAAGTCGATGGAGGTGGCAAAAGCTCCTACTGGCAACAACGATCTTACGTCTTGCAAAGTTGTCATTCTGAAGGTCGGACATTGTATTGATTGTTGAGGGTTGACAGGTCAAGATGATCCGTCTTTTGTTGTATCTTTCTCGGGACTGATAATAAGGGGCCCTGAAAGAGGAGGGAGGTCGTCTCCTCTATTGCCCGATTTTCATCATGTATGAAACAAATTCTTTGAGTTGTGGATTGAAGCCTGAAAGAATGAACGGAAGTGTGATGGAGGACTGCATCCACTCCCACCTCAGCCCCTTTATGATTGCAAGACCCTGAATCTCTTGTACAATATCGATGAAAGTATTGGAGTCTCCTGCCAACCCTCAAATTCTAAAAAGATTTACCCCTCCCCTGGAAGACTGATTACATCTAGGGGTGCCTGGAGACATCATACCTCTGCCCCGAGGTTACATTTTCCACGACCTCTTGAGGTACTCGGGGGACATCTGTTAGAAGATGAAGAAGTGTACTGATTCTGGTAATTCCTTCTGAAGTTACCCAAGGTTTTGTGAGAAAGGGCGCTTCATAGCAGGATTTCCTAAAACCAAGCATGGTCAGCATTGACTTGGCCTGATGAACAGCTTGGGTGGACTACTCTTCCCAGGCGTCCTCATGAGAGAGGTTCTTTGAAAGCGGATCTGGACTGAGGAACTTTAAAACCAGAGTATTTTTCATAAAACAGCCCGGAAGTGCGAGCTTCCTCAATTCATATTTCTTTCTAGCGAAGAGGTTGTAGGCTGTCTACCATGGCTGTAAGGGCATCTTCAACAAAGCATAGAGATGAAGAGTTAGGATCCTCTTTAAGGGTCTGTCTGGTTGGTACTTCCATTAGTTCCTCGTTGGACGAGTTGATTCTCGGCTCTGCCAACGCTAAATCAGAGAAATTTATTTCTGGTAATAGAAATTAATTTCAAGATATAATGTGGTTCGGATCCAACAATAAGTTGTAGGTCCCGTTGCTAGGTGACCAACTGGTTCCTAGCCACGTTAAAAATAAATCTTATCCTTCGGGACCAGTCCTAGGGGAACTGTTAATCAGCGCAGTATTCTGGTAAAACTAGGATATACTAACTTTAGTACTTCCGCTGCGATGGTCATGTTCAATGAGCTGAGGAAGTTCTGATGTGCACCTAGCTCGTCTTGAACAGCATTCTTAGGAAGCGGCTGCAATCTGTCAGAATTGAACAAGACGGCCGGTTCCATGAGAACAAAATTCTCCCCTTTCAAATGTCTTAATGTATTCCGTAGATGTTATGGGAGAAATGGAGTCTTCTTCCCAGGTTATCCCCACTCGGGGTCGCTGTTTTTAATGAATCTCTTCCATCTACCTCTGTCCTGTGTCATTTCCTCCCGTACTAGAGTAGGGGACGAAATTCTTAGATGCACGACTACTGCCCTTTCCCCCTTCGAATCTGGAGGATGGAAGGGGCTGTCGTTCCATTCTGATATAGCAGCAAGATCGGGTGTAAGACGATCAAAAAGGGCCTCATAAGCCTGACGGACTGGGATGATGCCCATTGTTTCTTGGAGGAGCCACGTCTCTTTGAACTTGTGCCTCCTGGGAGTTTCTAATTAATGAAATATTCTTCTGGATAGAGGTGGCGTCAGACGAGGAATCATAGTGAGATTCTTAAAGGGATGTTCCTCTAGAGTAACAATCCTTGTTTGCGTATCCCTAATTGCTCCAAGGATAATCTCCAAGGTATCCTGAGAATTAGCCAGAGAGGGCGGCGCCCCTGAGGCGGAAGGGGCTAACTGGGACCAGGAGGCGACTGTGTAAGGGCGGCAGAGGCAATACATTCTTCTTGAGTCACTGCTGAAGAGATGGGGTCTTTGGACGAGCCACCCTTCATAGAACCGTGGGAAGAAGCTGCAGAGGATTGGATGTCGACTTCCCCTGAAAGTGTGTGAATCCACGAATTCTAGATTGGCGCTAGATGCCGAGTATGACTTCTTTGGCAGGGCGGCAGACTTAGAAACTTATCATGTATAGGAGGTTCTTTAAAGGCCGCAGGAGAAGGCTTAGAAATTACAGTTGTTGAGATTCCAGTATCGCATCAGGCAGGTTCCGAGATGCATCAACTTCAAGAACCACCTCACGGCAGAGAAGAAGCCCTTGAGGAAGCCACATCCTGTGCAATTGCAGATAAAGACTCCTCTTCTTGGTCGTCCATTATCTGCTATAGAGGACACGCGTCAAAGGAAAGTCTTCAGGAATAGTTCAGGTAAACAAGACTAAACCTAAAAAATCAACATTTTTGAGCAAAGACAAAAGAAATTACCGACCCGGATGAGATCCAGCAGGAAGAGTCAAATCCAGGCGCAGTATGTCTTAAATTCTGATGAACATCATGAACAGTTTTTCCCCAAACTCATAAATTCAGGCAGTAAGCGCCTTAAAGGCGATGATGGCGTCTTCGGTCTGGGCCAAATTATGGGCTTTGTCCCATAGTCCATCACAGTTGCCACAAATTGCTCCATGCACGAGTCGTGGGTTATGTCCTCTGTTGCGGGATTGCATTCACAGCAGGGCATTCTGGAAGAAGGATTTCCTATTGAGTTTAAATCATCAAAAAATCCTTTGCCGCCCAACAGGGTGGCATCCAACTTTAGGGCGGCACACTTAAGGCGGCAACGCAGCAACAAGCATTATTGCAATTATAGCCCCGCTGCCGCAACCGCAGCAAAATGTAACTAGGGCAATCCTAGAGCTGCTATGGAAAGGGGGAAGGGGGGGGGGGGGCGGGGGGGGCGGCAGGGTATATGTAATCAAGGTATTCAATCCCTTCAAAGTCCTGCCGCTGCAATTGCGGCAACTGCAGCAAAATGCAATCAGTATAATCCTGCAGCTACTATGAAAAAAGGGGGCGGGGGGGGGCGGCAGGTAAGGCTGATAAATGGACTAAAGCAATATAAAACTGTAGAAAGGGAATGAATGAATAAAAAAAAAAAAAAAAAAAAAAAAAAAAAAAAAACATAAAATAAAAAGAAAAAAATATACACACACTAGGCGTCATTAACGCCAACGCGGCTGACATTAGCAATCTGAATGTCTGCCGCGTTGCTGAAAACCATTCATGAAATAGTATGCCGCTCAAGTAAATACACCCTCACATCAAAGGAAGCGGTCCTGTCACCTTCATCCACCTATCCTGAACAGATACCTGGTTCAGGATCGAAGAGGTATATCACCAACGCGGCAGACATTAGCAATCTGAATATCTGCCGCGTGCTAAAAACCATTCATGAAATAGTATGCCGCTCAAGTAAATACACCCCTCAACTCGAAGGAGCGGTCCTGCTGCCTTCTTCCACCTATCCTGAACAGATACCTGGTTCAGGATAGATCAGGTATCGCCAACGCGGCTGACATTAGCAATCTGAATGTCTGCAGCGTTACTAAAAACCATTCATAAGATAGTATGCCGCAAGTAAGTAAGTACACCTTCAACTCGAAGGAAGCGGTCCTGCCGCCTTCATCCACCTATCCTGAACAGATACTTGGTTCAGGATAGAAGAGAATCGAACAACGCGTTTCAGACATCACAATCTGAATGTCTTGCGCGTTAGCAATCGAATGTCAAAAATCATGAAATGGTATGCCGCTCAAGTAAACACACCCTTAATTCAAAGGAAGCGGTCCTGCCGCCTTCATCCACCTATCCTGAACAGATACTTGGTTCGGATAGGAAGAGGGAATCGCCACGCGGCAGACATTAGCAAATCTCAATGTCTGCCTTTGCTAAAAACCCAATCATGAAATGTAGCGCAAGTAAACGCTTAATTCAAGAAAGCGTCCTGAACCGCTTCTTCCACCTATCCTGAACAGATACTGGTTCAGGATAGAAAGTATCGTACTGCACCCTCCAGTACAGCGCTGCCCGCGAAGAGGAGATAACTCACGGGGTTCTCCTACTCACCTCAAAAGGAGGTTTGACGAAGGAAAACATTATTTTGACCAAGGCAGACCTGGGTCACTCATGGAGGACTATTCACCACCTGTACAGGTTGGGTGCGACTCTCGAAATAATTATCAAGAAGTCTCAAATAGACCAAAAAACGCCCAAAGGGCTCTCTCACAGGCTAAAAGCATGTATATAGAGAGAAGTGACTTTGAATTTCAGGTCTGCCTAATCAAAAACAAACCATTCCAATGTCAAACCTCCCCACTACGTGCAAGGAGAGCCGTTCCAAGAAAGAAGAAGAAACAGCGCAATCCATCCATCAACTGTTTCCACCCATCGTTACCATGTTCACTATTGAGTTAATATAGTGGTTATCGAATTGTGTGAAATGTAAAAGGAAAGAAAACCATGAAGGGTGGGTCTGAGTGACCCAGGTCTGCCTGGTCAAAAATAATGTTTTCCTTCGTCAAACCTCCTTTTTTGACCGAAGGGCAGACCTGGGTCACTCATGGAGTATTTACCAAGAGTCATAAAAAAGGGAATTTTATGACAAGGGAAAGAAGGGAAGGGAAAGGAAACAGCTGATGGAAGAGGGATACACCTGAGGTAATATCATTGGAAATTGTGAATTAATGAGAACTATTCATTATTACTATAATTAAATATAAGCATTCTGAATCTTGACTCTGTTAAGAATTGAATAAATTAAATGCAGTAAACAAGTAGTTATTTACTCAAAAACCCTTAACCAAATCATAATCCACAAAAACTCAAAAATTAATAAAGGCAGACCTAAAAAGATAGGTATCGTACTAGAAAAAAATGAGATAAAGTATACATATTATACTTAAGTAGAATACCAGGTATCCAGTGACACCATTTGACATCAACCCCATTATGTTGTTAACACAGACTAAATTGTAATCTAAATATATATTTATAATAGAAATATATATTTAGACAATATGAAATAGTACTTATGTACAAATAGATAACAAATGACGTATATAAAACAAATTAATTAAATTTGTGAAGATATGCTTCCAGATTCAGAACCCAGCACGATAAAAGACGAGGAAATAATAGACATCTCCTTCAAATAATGTTTCTGAAAACGTTATAGAAGACCATCCAACAAGATCACAAATTCTTTTGCTATTCATACCTTTTAGGAAAGCAAAAGAAGTTACGACTTTTCTCAAATCGTGAGTTCTGGGAAAGGAACCTGGATCAGCCCAACGAATAAATTGACGCATAAATAGTCTCAACTTATTAATTGATATGTCAGAAAGGTTTTCTGGGTGTACAAAAAATTTTGTATTGCAAGTCTAAACAAGGTACTTCTCCAACTTATGCACCGGACATAAAGGATGACGACCTCCTTAATCATCCTTAAGTCTAGTGATAAAAATCAGTTCACGTCTAGAATTAGGACGTTCATTCTTGGCCAAAACATTTTGGAACAGGAAACAGTCTGACCCTCTCTGAAGAAAAATCAAGAAATTCATATGAGCTCAGTAGTAAATGAGATTAGAAACAATGTAATATATAAACTATCTTTAACACAAGGGTTCTCTTGGAACCTTGAAGACAATGCAAAGTTTAAAAACCTTATCTGAAGACAAAGAAACTTTGTACAAGGAATGGGATGGGTTTGTGTTAAAAAAGGGCTTTCATAAATTCTGGAAATGGATGAACCGATACATCAATGTTGAAAGCAAGCTTAAGAGGATCAGATAATGCAGACTTATAAGTTGAAATTGTGGTAGGAGATAAATGTCTGTCATTAAAAAGATTTCTCAGGAATGCTAAAATAGTTTCACTGGAAATCTTACTAATATTATTAGATCTAATAAAATGACAAAAAGAGTTCCACACAGTCTGATATTGTCTATTGGTAGACGTTCTTAAGGATTTAAATAAAATTCTTGCTGAATCACTAGAGTATAACTTGTTATGAATCTTAATCATAAACTCCAGCAAGCTATTTGGAGGAGAATCTTTGAGGCACAAAAGCAACGATTCCTCCCAACTAGTTGCGAGAGTACTAGATTCAGGATTATGAGTCTTTCTTTTTGCCCTTGCTGGCAATAAAGGGAACCATGGCTGGGCAGTCCACAATGGGGCTATCAGCTTTGCTTTTCCTCTGAAGTTTTCCAAATAACTGAACACTCTGAGGATCATCTTTGTTGGAAGAACAGGCAAATACTTGCCACCTGTTCCAGTCCCATGTGAGGGTGCGATCTCCCACTGCTAGGAGGTCGATCACTGGAGAAACGAAGTGAGGTAACTGGGAATTCTCTCGTGTGGCAAAGGTCTAATTGGGGCATCTCCAACTGGGAGCAAACATAGTGGAAGGATGTCTCATCCAGAGACCACTCCGATGGCATTGGATGGCTTCTGGATAACGCATCTGAAATAACATTTCTCACCCCTGCCACGTGAAACGCTGTCATTGTTAGGTTTCTCCTCTGAAGAAACCTCAGAATAGAGTGTCCACTCACTAAGAGGCTTTGATTTCCCGGACCCCTTCCTGTTCAGACAGGCCACTGCTGTTGCGCTGTCTGAGTGTAATCTGAAGTGGATCCCTGGCTGGAGATTCAGCTTCTTGATGGCAATATACACGACGGGTATCTCTAAAATATTTATATGGCAAGTTGAGAGAGGATGAGGACCATGCACCTGAAAACATCTGCCCTGCATGTGTGAATCCCCTAGCCTGTCTGGGAGGTATCTGTGTACACATCCAGACTGGGTGGAGGTGGACAGAAAGGAATCACTGCCGAGAAAACCTCTGGATGCATCCATCTTTCTAAAGCCTTCTTGATGAAAGGAGGGAATGGACATAACTGATTCCTTTGCTTTCTGTTGGTCTTCGTGATTAAAAAGTGATTCGGGCTCTTTAAAATGGCTTTGCCCACAGGGTCGACTATTGATGCAAATTGGAGCCTCCCCAACATCTGCTCCACTTGCCGACAAGACACTGATGTTTGCTTCAAAAATAACGAAAGGGTCCGAGATAGAGACATGACCTTGTCTCTCAGCAGATACAGGGTACCAGAAGTGGTGTCCCAACCACCCCCAGCCACTGAAAGTCTGTTCCGGAGTTAATCTTGATTTCTTCATGTCGATAAGAAAAAAAACCCCAACTCAGACAGTGGTTGTAAAACAATCCTTGTTGCCTTTAAACAACTCACTCCCGAATTCGCCCATATCAGCCAGTCGTCCAGGAATATCAATACCTGGATACCTTTCTGCCTGAGTTCCCTCAGAATTGGACAGCAGATCTTCGTGAATACTCTTGGAGCGATGTTGAGCTTTGAAACGAAACTTCTTCCCTTCTAGACTGAATCCGAGGAACTTCCTGTAATATGGATGTATCGGAAATTCAGAATATGCCTATAGACGTCTTTCAAGTCGATGGAGGTGGCAAAAGCTCCTACTGGCAACAACGATCTTACGTCTTGCAAAGTTGTCATTCTGAAGGTCGGACATGTATTGATTTGTTGAGGGTTGACAGGTCAAGATGATCCGTCTTTTGTTGTATCTTTCTCGGGACTGATAATAAGGGGCCCTGAAAGAGGAGGGAGGTCGTCTCCTCTATTGCCCGATTTTTTTCTCATGTATGAAACAAATTCTTTGAGTTGTGGATTGAAGCCTGAAAGAATGAACGGAAGTGTGATGGAGGACTGCATCCCACTCCCACCTCAGCCCTTTATGATTGCAAGACCCTGAATCTCTTGTACAATATCGATGAAAGTATTGGAGTCTCCTGCCAACCCTCAAATTCTAAAAAGATTTTACCCCTCCCCCTGGAAGACTGATTACATCTAGGGGTGCCTGGAGACATCATACCTCTGCCCCGAGGTTACATTTTCCACGACCTCTTGAGGTACCTCGGGGACATCTGTTAGAAGATGAAGAAGTGTACTGATTCTGGTAATTCCTTCTGAAGTTACCAAGGTTTTTGTGAGAAAGGGCGCTTCATAGCAGGATTCCTAAACCAAGCATGGTCAGCATGACTTGGCCTGATGAACAGCTTGGGTGACTACTCCTTCCCAGGCGTCCTCATGAGAGAGGTTCTTTGAAAGCGGATCTGGACTGAGGAACTTTAAAACCAGAGTATTTTTCATAAAACAGCCCGGAAGTGCGAGCTTCCTCAATTCATATTTCTTTCTAGCGAAGAGGTTGTAGGCTGTCTACCATGGCTGTAAGGGCATCTTCAACAAAGCATAGAGCTGAAGAGTTAGGATCCTCTTTAAGGGTCTGTCTGGTTGGTACTTCCATTAGTTCCTCGTTGGACGAGTTGATTCTCGGCTCTGCCAACGCTAAATCAGAGAAATTTATTTCTGGTAATAGAAATTAATTTCAAGATATAATGTGGTTCGGATCCAACAATAAGTTGTAGGTCCCGTTGCTAGGTGACCAACTGGTTCCTAGCCACGTAAAAATATCTTATCCTTCGGGACCAGTCCTAGGGGAACTGTTAATCAGCGCAGTATTCTGGTAAAACTAGGATATACTAACTTTTAGTACTTCCGCTGCGATGGTCATGTTCAATGAGCTGAGGAAGTTCTGATGTGCACCTAGCTCGTCTTGAACAGCATTCTTAGGAAGCGGCTGCAATCTGTCAGAATTGAACAAGACGGCCGGTTCCATGAGAACAAAATTCTCCCCTTTCAAATGTCTTAATGTATTCCGTAGATGTTATGGGAGAAATGGAGTCTTCTTCCCAGGTTATCCCCACTCGGGGTCGCTGTTTTTAATGAATCTCTTCCATCTACCTCTGTCCTGTGTCATTTCCTCCCGTACTAGAGTAGGGGACGAAATTCTTAGATGCACGACTACTGCCCTTTCCCCCTTCGAATCTGGAGGATGGAAGGGGCTGTCGTTCCATTCTGATATAGCAGCAAGATCGGGTGTAAGACGATCAAAAAGGGCCTCATAAGCCTGACGGACTGGGATGATGCCATTGTTTCTTGGAGGAGGCCACGTCTCTTGAACTTGGTGCCTCCTGGGAGTTTCTAATTAATGAAATATTCTTCTGGATAGAGGTGGCGTCAGACGAGGAATCATAGTGAGATTCTTAAAGGGATGTTCCTCTAGAGTAACAATCCTCTGTTGCGTATCCCTAATTGCTCCAAGGATAATCTCCAAGGTATATCCTGAGAATTAGCCAGAGGCGGCGCCCCTGAGGCGGAAGGGGCTAACTGGGACCAGGAGGCGACTGTGTAAGGGCGGCAGAGGCAATACATTCTTCTTGGAGTCACTGCTGAAAGAGGGGATGGGGTCTTTGGTACGAGCCACCCTTCATAGAACCGTGGGAAGAAGCTGCAGAGGATTGGATGTCGACTTCCCCTGAAAGTGTGTGAATCCACGAATTCTAGATTGGCGCTAGATGCCGAGTATGACTTCTTTGGCAGGGCGGCAGACTTAGAAACTTATCATGTATAGGAGGTTCTTTAAAGGCCGCAGGAGAAGGCTTAGAAATTACAGTTGTTGAGATTCCAGTATCGCATCAGGCAGGTTCCGAGATGCATCAACTTCAAGAACCACCTCACGGCAGAGAAGAAGCCCTTGAGGAAGCCACATCCTGTGCAATTGCAGATAAAGACTCCTCTTCTTGGTCGTCCATTATCTGCTATAGAGGACACGCGTCAAAGGAAAGTCTTCAGGAATAGTTCAGGTAAACAAGACTAAACCTAAAAAAAATCAACATTTGAGCAAAGACAAAGAAATTACCGACCCTGGATTGAGATCCAGCAGGAAGAGTCAAATCCAGGCGCAGTATGTCTTAAATTCTGATGAACATCATGAACAGTTTTTCCCCAAACTCATAAATTCAGGCAGTAAGCGCCTTAAAGGCGATGATGGCGTCTTCGGTCTGGGCCAAATTATGGGCTTTGTCCCATAGTCCATCACAGTTGCCACAAATTGCTCCATGCACGAGTCGTGGGTTATGTCCTCTGTTGCGGGATTGCATTCACAGCAGGGCATTCTGGAAGAAGGATTTCCTATTGAGTTTAAATCATCAAAAAATCCTTTGCCGCCCAAGGGTGGCATCCAACTTTAGGGCGGCACACCTTAAGGCGGCAACGCAGCAACAAGCATTATTGCAATTATAGCCCCGCTGCCGCAACCGCAGCAAAATGTAACTAGGGCAATCCTAGAGCTGCTATGGAAAGGGGGAGGGGGGGGGGCGGCAGGGTATATGTAATCAAGGTATTCAATCCCTTCAAAGTCCTGCCGCTGCAATTGCGGCAACTGCAGCAAAATGCAATCAGTATAATCCTGCAGCTACTATGAAAAAAGGGGGCGGGGGCGGCAGGTAAGGCTGATAAATGGACTAAAGCAATATAAACTGTAGAAAGGGAATGAATAAAAAAAAAAAAAAACATAAAAGAAAAATATACACACACTAGGCGTCATTAACGCCAACGCGGCTGACATTAGCAATCTGAATGTCTGCCGCGTTGCTGAAAACCATTCATGAATAGTATGCCGCTCAAGTAAATACACCTCACATTTCAAAGGAATCGTCCTGTCACCTTCATCCACCTATCCTAACAAGATACCTGGTTCAGGATCGAAGAGGTATATCACCAACGCGGCAGACATTAGCAATCTGAATATCTGCCGCGTGCTAAAAACCATTCATGAAATAGTATGCCGCTCAAGTAAATACACCCTCAACTCGAAGGAGGCGGTCCTGCTGCCTTCTTCCACCTATCCTGAACAGATACCTGGTTCAGGATAGATCAGGTATCGCCAACGCGGCTGACATTAGCAATCTGAATGTCTGCAGCGTTACTAAAAACCATTCATAAGATAGTATGCCGCAAGTAAGTGTAAGGTACATTAACCTTCAAACTCGAAAAGGGAAGCGGTCCTGCCGCCTTCATCCACCTATCCTGAACAGATACTTGGTTCAGGATAGAAGAGGAATCGCCAACGCGGCAGACATTAGCAATCTGAATGTCTGCCGCGTTGCTAAAAACCAATCATGAAATGGTATGCCGCTCAAGTAAACACACCCTTAATTCAAAGGAAGCGGTCCTGCCGCCTTCATCCACCTATCCTGAACAGATACTTGGTTCAGGATAGAAGAGGAATCGCCAACGCGGCAGACATTAGCAATCTGAATGTCTGCCGCTTTGCTAAAAACCAATCATGAAATGGTTATGCCCGCTCAAGTTAAACAACCCAACCTTAATTCAAAGGGAACGCGGTCCTGCCGCCTTCTTCCACCTATCCTGAACAGATACCTGGTTCAGGATAGAAGAGGTATATCGTACTGCACCCTCCGTTGAGACAGCGCTGCAGCGAAGGACGAGATAACTCACGGGGGTTCTCCTACTCACCATCAAAAGGCTGATAGGGGAGAACCAACGGTACCCCAAACACCCCTGGCCGAAGACCGAGAGGGGAGGGCTACCAGCTGGGGAGCACACCTCAAGGAAGGGGAGGGCGGGGTGGGGGAGGATGGTACCTAACCATAGCCTACCCTCTCATGAAGGGATAAAAAACACATCCCGCAAAGTTATTTACACACACATATATCAAATCTGACCCTAGGTCAGTCTAGAAAAGGTAAAACATGAATAAAAAACACACAACAAATAATATTAAAGCTAGCCTAACTTATTTAGAACATAGGAATATAAGCGAAGCCCCTAGTTCATTATGATTGACAACAAATATGGCCGTCGCTTTGGTCAGGATGAGTACACAGTCTTGACAAGCCCATTAACAACGAAATACGTATGTATTTGGCAAAAGGAAAACACCAAAATGAACTATGGGCTAAAAGGAATGATTAATGATAAAAACTCACATTAGGATGAAGATAATAATCCCAAAATACGGAAATAAATGAGAGTCACACAAAAGGTAAACACCTGTCAAGGCGAAATAGGTGAACATGGTAACGATGGGTGGAAACAGTTGATGGATGGATTGCGCTGTTCTTCTTCTTTCTTGGAACGGCTCTCCTTGCACGTAGTGGGGAGGTTTGACATTGGAATGGTTGTTTTTGATTAGGCAGACCTGAAATTCAAAGTCACTTCTCTCTATATACATGCTTTTAGCCTGAGAGAGAGCCCTTTGGGCGTTTTGGTCTATTTAGACTTCTTGATAATTATTTCGAGAGTCGCACCAACCTGTACAGGTGGTGAATAGTCCTCCATGAGTGACCCAGGTCTGCCCTTCGGTCAAAAAAGGCTGATAGGGGGAGAACCAACGGTACCCCAAAACACCCTGGCCGAAGACCGAGAGGGGAGGGGCTACCAGCTGGGGAGCACACCTCAAGGAAGGGGAGGGCGGGGTGGGGGAGGATGGTACCTAACCATAGCCTACCCTCTCATGAAGGGATAAAAAACACATCCCGCAAAGTTATTTACACACACATATATCAAAACTGACCCTAGGTCAGTCTAGAAAAGGTAAAACATGAATAAAAAACACACAACAAATAATATTAAAGCTAGCCTAACTTATTTAGAACATAAGAATATAAGCGAAGCCCCTAGTTCATTATGATTGACAACAAATATGGCCGTCGCTTTGGTCAGGATGAGTACACAGTCTTGACAAGCCCATTAACAACGAAATACGTATGTATTTGGCAAAAGGAAAACACCAAAATGAACTATGGGCTAAAAGGAATGATTAATGATAAAAACTCACATTAGGATGAAGATAATAATCCCAAAATACGGAAATAAATGAGAGTCACACAAAAGGTAAACACCTGTCAAGGCGAAATAGGTGAACATGGTAACGATGGGTGGAAACAGTTGATGGATGGATTGCGCTGTTCTTCTTCTTTCTTGGAACGGCTCTCCTTGCACGTAGTGGGGAGGTTTGACATTGGAATGGTTGTTTTTGATTAGGCAGACCTGAAATTCAAAGTCACTTCTCTCTATATACATGCTTTTAGCCTGTGAGAGAGCCCTTTGGGCGTTTTTGGTCTATTTAGACTTCTTGATAATTATTTCGAGAGTCGCACCAACCTGTACAGGTGGTGAATAGTCCTC
Source organism: Macrobrachium nipponense (assembly GCF_015104395.2). Classification (NCBI taxonomy): domain Eukaryota; kingdom Metazoa; phylum Arthropoda; class Malacostraca; order Decapoda; family Palaemonidae; genus Macrobrachium; species Macrobrachium nipponense. Next base: position 129,782,271 of record NC_061100.1, on the reverse strand, counting down.
CATGAGTGACCCAGGTCTGCCCTTCGGTCAAAAAAGGTTTGTTAGATAGTTGTATGTGTTTTATTGGAAAAAAAAATTCCATCTCATACACTTTTCTATGCCACAGAAAAAAGGCTAGGTTGTTATTATTATTATTATTATTATTATTATTATTATTATTATTATTATTATTATTATTATTAATCACTTCTTGATCTGACCTGTCAATTGCTAATTTTGAAAGCCACTTGACCACTTCTCTCATTTTTTTTAATTAATAGAAAAAAAGATATCCTATGCCTTCATCCCCAGTGACTCATTAAATCACAGAACTAGTTATCTGCGTGATCTGGAAGCATAAAGTTACTTACTCAGACATTTTCCCGAGTTTTTCTGGTTGCCTAAGAAACAGGTCAACCTAACCAATGGCTCTGTGTAACCGAGGATTTGAGGAAGGGGTGATGGTGAATATGATTCCTTCTGGGGAGTAGATATCGCCATATTGAGTATAATTCCACCTCCCCTCAATGTTTTACTATAGAGGTTTGGAAGGATTCAGAAACAAAAAGAGGTCGATTATAGTTATGAACCAAAGGTGTAAGTAGTATTACTACAACTTGCCCGTCTGCTATGAATTTCCAGTTATAATGTGGCGATGATGTTTATCAAAACATAAATCTAATGCAAATGCTAAGATATATATTATTTTTTTTTTCTATCTCATCATCCTATTCGACTGGGTAGTATCTATAGTGTGGGTTCCTGGTTGCATCCCACCTACTTAGGTGAGCCATCACTTTTCTCACTGTACGCGATGTTTCTAGTAGCACGCTATTATGCATGAGTCCTGGAGCTACTTCGGCATCTAGTTTTTCCAGGTTTCTTTTTGGGAATCTTTGGATCGTGATAGTGTTCCTATGATTGTGAAGACAATTTCCACTCGCATATCCCACATCCTTCTTATCTCTAGTTTCAGGTCTTGATATTCATCGATTTTCTTTCTCTCTCTCTGTCCCATCTACCCTGGTGTCCCATGGTACTGCGACATCAATGACTGATATTTTCTTTTTCCTTTATTTTGTCAATCATTATCAAATCTGGTTTATTATTATTATTATATTATTATTATTATTATTATTATTATTATTATTATTATTATTATTATTATTATTATTATTATTATTATTATTATTATTTACAGTCATGGTTGGTATTGTAGAGTAAGAGATTTTGCTTTATAATTAGAAATATAAATACTACAGGTGAACACAGATCAGTTAATGCCTTGAAGAACTCATATGTTAAAGCTTCCACAATACTAATATCTTTGGTCCGGACCGACTCAAAACCTCAGCCTTGGATGCTCAATTAGAAATGGCGGTGGAATGAATTGTGTTGCTTCCTTTCAAGATGGCGGCACTCGAGCGTGACGTCACAGATAACAAGGGATGGGTCTTGCTGTATGAGCAGATGAATGAAACGCTTGATAGTATGTGCAGAGCCGTAGATAGAGAGATATTATATCAATGAACGCGTGTAATCGTACACAGATTCACTCAAACTGCTGTAGTTATAATTGTGTATGGCAGACCTTCTCCAAGACAGTCTCTCTCTCGTACGTATATATATTATCTAAGAATATATAATATATATATAATATATATATTATATATATATAATACTTATATATATGTATATATATTGATGTTAACTATCTATATATGTCATGTGGTGTAATAATACTATGCCCAATAGTTTGCTCTCTCTCTCTCTCTCTCTCTCTCTCTCTCTCTCTCTCTCTCTCTCTCTCTTCACATTTGCTACTGCGCGTCAATTGGCGTCCTTTTTTTTTTTTTTTTTTTTTTTACACTTCAGTAGATTTTCTGATCAAACTTAACAAATTTCTTCTACTGAAACTTCTGATTCTTCAGGAATCCAGTATAAAACGCGCAAGCAGCGTTGCTAAGCACCCTAATTGGCGGTTTCAAATGCTTGCTACTTCTTCAAAACCGTATACTCTGTTATTTTTCATCTGTCCATCCGCCTGTGGTGTTTTTGTATAGCAACACTGCGTCCCGGGCTTTAGATAGTTACGCTATTTGTAAGTTTTAGGTAAATAAAAGGACATCTGGTGTACATTTGCAACTGAAAAGTGTTTTAATAATTTACTGAATGCGAATTACACCGTTAATATTCGAAATAGGATATTATTATAATCGTTGAATGTAAGCTGAATGTAACTATCTAAAGCCCGGGACGCCGTGTAAACCATACAAAAACACCACAGGGGGCGGATGGACAGATGAAAAGAAAAACAGAGTATAGTTATATCTGAGATGATATTAGATACAAAAATCATAGGTGTTATACTTAGTTCAGATGACGTTAAAGAGAAAAAATCACAGGTATTATACTTTGTTCATTAAACTAGATTCATGAGTTTTTATATTTATTGAAAAATGAAATTGAAGAAAGCAAAAGATTCTCCCGAGGAGAAAGTCTCCTTAGAAAGACGGAGCTCAGGTTATGATAATAACAAAAGAATAAACTACTTGTTGTTGAAGCTCCCTGATTTTTAAGTGGAATTTCTCGGGACATTTGAGCGACCGGGAAAACGCATGCGCCGATAAATCAAATAACCGATCAACCGGGGAGCCTTCATGTTGCCTACGGTACAAACATTTCCTGACAGCAATTTATGTCAAATATATTAGACAAGAGTAAAAGAATTTTTAAGGCATCTTATGGTTACAGAATGGCGGGGGGGGGGGGGGGGGGAGGGGGGGGGGGGGGGGGGTAATAAAAATAATAATTATAGGAAGCCCGTGAATCAATTTATTATTGGCAGACTAATGAATTATGATTTTCTTGTTTTTTTTTTTTCTTTCGTAAAAATAACCACCGTTAGATTATAACTATCTGCACTTGTGTCCGAAGAGTAGATTTAGTTTATGTGCCTATTGTAAGGGTCTTTAGCACTCAAAATGAGGTCCTTTTTCGGGTCCATTCTCTTAAGATTTAGATTTGTTCCTGATGCATTGTACTATGAAATGATAGGAGTAAAGATTATGATGATGAGGGATGTGACAAATTCGAGTGAGGGGCCAATAAACAATATAGGCTTTTCTAGTTGGAACAGTTGACGATTCCTGATACGTCACAGTTTTACATCAGCAAAGGTTCCAGACCAACTTGGGTCAAATGTCTCAAGATTCGATGTAAGCTTTTGCTAACTAGGAAAATGATTGAGAGATTCCATTAGTCAATCTGGATTGTGTTTCTCTGTTATTTTTTTTTAATATACATACATACATACATACTATATATATATATATATATATATATATATATATATGCACACACACAATAAATTTAACCGAGAAACACCATCAGGATTGACTAATGGCATGTCCTAATCCTTTCCCTAGGTAACAAAAGCATTCATCGAAGCCTCGGCTTCAGTCCCTCGACCCAAGTTGGTCTGGAACGTTTGCCGATATAAAATTTTGTGGTATCAAACCCAGTGTCATCTGTTCCATCATGAGAAGCCTAGATTGCTTTTCACCCCCTCACCCGAATTTATCACATCTCTCATATAATCTTTACGCCTACGTTGTCTCTGGCCTTAGAATATTCATCACTACCGAGATGTTGCCAGTTCCTTGTTGACAAACTTTCTCTTCTAAATTACATCCGTAGCCACTTTTTCATCCCTTTTCTCTCCAGGTTATACTTCTCCTCGTCTGAATAGCGTAACCCGTCCAATAACAGCGATAATCAGTAAAATGCAGCAAATTTTGAAATGGTTACTGTATTTATGGCTTGATTCCCTTCCCCTTGGTATGTTGATCCCCACCCACCCGCCAGTCATAAAAACAAAACCCTACCAAATTTGCAAGCCCTCTTGCCTCAGTAATCTTTATTTTATTCAAGGTTAAGGTTAGCCATGGACCGTGCGTCTGGCACCGCTAATATGCCAACCTCCAAGACATCTTCACTTAACCTCATCACCTTGATCTGGGGAGCAACTGAGCATTGCCCGGTCGTGGTTGACATTTTCATACAGCAGCACATCGAGAGTTTCATACTGCATTTTACGCTGTACAGAAAACTAGATTTTTAAATTTTTTTTAAAGTAAAGTACGATCATTTTTAATGAAAAAGTTCCTATCTAAATTGATTAACAGCAAATCTTAATAATCCCTCCCTGAGAAAATAAAGTCAAAATTCCGTTCAATATAAAGACAAAGGTTCAATTGACGTGAAATTCCAGCTAAAGTAATATTGTGATACATGAATCAGTATTTGAAATATAATTTGAAGATATTCTGTATAAAAATATTCTGTAGAAAACCTATGGATTAGTTCTTAATTTGGGATCTTCTCTTCCAAGGAAATGCACTATGATTAGAGATAACTGAATTTACTAGTTTTATGAAGCTTATTATCCCTTCTTGTGGGGAAAATCAAGAAGAATTCAGACGACTTTCTTACCTTGAAGGTCTGAACTTCAAGCCTGAAGATTTTATTCATCATTTTAATAAAGTTTAAAATTTTCCTCTGTTAATTCAGCATTGTATTCTTTCTTAAACAAGGGAGAAGTCATCTGTTACGGACACCGAGGTCCGCTACAGGTTCTTAATTATAATAAACAAAAAGGATTCAACACCAACAGTTGAAACTGGGGATACGAATTTTGAAAGAAACACAAACAAAACAAGTTTATTTACAAGCTTACTAACAAAGATAAATGCAGAATGGTGTCTCCTATTTACATAACAAAAATAAAATCTTACAGTATGTGAACTGGGAAAACAGTGCCATAATGAAATAGTTGCTGACCAATTTGCAGCTCTCTAAAAATCAATGCTCGAAGCGATGGCTTCATAAAGGAGAATTGTAGAACTTCAGTCGTCTTCTGGACTCGTACCGCAGAAAGCAATGTCTATTCTTGGTTCTCGAAGGGCAGGTTACTCCTCCAAACCACAAATACGAACGTTTCTTCTCTGAAGGGTTGCTCAACGTCGGAATATCTCCCTCTCCGACTATGGACGACTTAGCTTCTGTCTCAGATCACTCTCTCGTGCGTCTTCTTCCTCTCTTATCCTTCGTCTCTTCCTTCTTTTCTTATCTCTCTCAGATGATCTGATCTCTTCTACTTCCTCAGGGCATATATACGGGCGATCTGGGGGGGGATCTGAAAGGGCGGAAAAGCCTTACCTGCGAACGTCGTCTCCGACAGGAACTTTTTAGAAGCATCTAGATTCTAGACGATTACATCATAGCGACGCGACGGCGCATGCAGAGTTCTAATAACACACCTGGGAGATTCTCGAGCAATCATGAGAACAGGCGCCTCCAACACGTGCGCGAATGCCTCCTCGCTGCAGATCTTCTCGAAGAGGATGCATTTTCCTTTCTTTTAATACATAATTTCCTTTGCTATAAAAGCGATACCATGACATCATCCCGAGTGCTAAAGAATGAAATGCTTCAGATCTGCTTTAAAAACGATAAAAAATTTGACAGATATTAGTAATATCCTTTGACAAAGACCTGTAATAACAAATCGGTATTTAATAGGTATTACTGGAAATTCTGTTAGGATATATAAACAACACAAAAAAAAAAGATAAATCAATCAATACGATTTTCTGATATTGAATTCAGAGGTGGATTTTTTATGATTGTCTCCCACTCCTAGAAACCGCTGAAAGAGCTCTGGAGACTGTTCACTGACTATTAACCCAAGAGCGATCCAAGAGGACTGCAGAGAGAGAGAGAAGTTATAGGGAAAGGATATAGTATGTTATATATTATGAATATAATAGAATTAAAAGTGACTGTTGCCATGCCATTGCCCAGAAATAAATCAGTCTGTTAACTCTTCAACTGTCTGTGTAACAAAAAAATGAATAAATAAATAAATATGAAACTCTAGAGAGAATATGAGAGAGAAGAAAACCTGTCTCGCGCAACCGAGTTTATCATTTCATCATTTCCCCGGCAGGTGTCTGTTACCTTCCGTTCGATGGGGTCGTACAATAATAGCATCCTTCGCTTCATTCCTTTAAATCCTCTTTCTGAAGTCTATTCAAAATAGACGGCGAAGACCTTTGAAGTTGCAACCATAGATATAGAGGTTGTAAACCTCTTGCTTGATGAAGTGGTAAATTCTCGCTAGTCTTATCAGTTGCTTCGTTGTCAAGATTTCTCTTAGCCCGACTTTTTTTTTTTTCCTTTTTCTTCTGTTTTCAAAGATTTCTTTCGATTTCATATGTCTGTAGGGTCGATGACCTTTGAAACTGCAACGCCACTTAGGTGAATCAGCTCCCAAACGGTCATTCAATTGTCGCCCATTTCTTAATCATTTGATTATAGTTCATCTCTTAATCCTTCGGTTACAGTCCATTTCCTTATTCATTAAAGGATAACGCAATCTCTTAGGATAGATAACTTGGCAATCCTATTTGAAGATTTTGCTGGGATATAAGCCATCTGGCCCCCACCCCCTCGCAGGGAACATGTCGACATTTATTACCAATAATATATACACAATGGAATATTTCATTCCTGACCGTTACCTGCTCATAGGAATGTTTCGTACCTGTCTGGTCCAGTTGTCATGTAGCTGCCACAGTCTTCACCTCCTACAGAAACCCAATGTCGGTAGAGACACCCTGTTAGATCGAAATATCATTAGAGAATCAAGTTTGCTACTACAAACAAACGCGACTCTTCTTTCGACGGATGATCTGCTTTTATTGGAGATATATATACAAACGGTATCCCAGTAATGAGATATATAAACGAGATGTTTCTTCCGATATGAGCTGTAATATACACGTCACGCTTTAGAACCGCCAGAACCAGAATCAGCTACACAAGGAAGAAAATTCCAGTGTTGAAATCCTTCGATCATTTTCTTCACGTCACCTACAGTATCACCTCCTTCATACCGTAGGGCCTCGTCCTGCCCTAGTTACTGTGATGATTTTTATCGACCTAATCTTCATCCAACTAAACTTTCTTCATCTAACTAGAATTTCCCACAAAGGATATGGCTACCATTCAGTTTGATCTAAAGTTTTCACGGTCGAAACACCTTCTAATACCATCATAATGGTAAGAAGCAGACCCACAATTACACCACGAATTACTTCCAAGGGGAAGACGATGCAGCACTTGGACCATAACATAACAGACACCATTACACCATTTGGAGCAATAACGCGGAAATTTCTTCTTTTTCCAAAAAGCCCCCATCGCCGCCATTGTGATCGCCGCAGCCCACTAAATTTCTGTAGGATATTTCACTTGGCCAAATGGCCTTTTCCCATTAAACGAAAGTCTGTAATATCGCTATTAAGAAACCTCGTATGAAAGGGACTTAGACGCTTCATAGGAGCAAATGGACCGCGAATTGAAACAACGGAACATTTTCTTTTGCTGCGTTGCAGTTTTCTTGCCATACACGCAGACAACCACATACACACATTTCCGCCAGCCCCCCCACCCCACCACCCACACCAAATAAAGATGAAGGTGATTGTCAATAGCTGCTGCTTCCGTCATAAAAGCTTCACTTTTTGTTGTCACTCTCCTTTGGAATTCTTTGAATTTTTTTTTTTTTTTTTTTTTTACTAAAGAAATAATTGAGCTGTGGAAGGAAAGAAGTTTGATAAATAATGAAAGGTTCCTAAACCAGAAGGGTTAGAATAAATTCGTCACGGAATCCCTCTATGTAATTATATCGTGCATTTATTACTCTCTCTCCACTCCACTGACCAACAGATATCTCATTTATCAGTTGCTGTATTTCTTTATTGTGCTTAAGTTTAATCTCTGTTTTCTTACTAGTGACTATTGTAGCAAACAGAATAGTAATGATAATGATAATAAATACGTCGACAGAATCATAAGCAAAAACATCAACAAAATGAAAATGATATTGTCAATAAAGTTGACAATTATTTTTAGAAATACCCATTGTTAACCATGTGTCGAGGACAGATACTAAAAAACAAAAAACTATTGTTGAATGTAAAGCAGCAATTACTAAATAAATTGTACATAGCAACATGAAAAGCAGAATGAATCCAACTCCCTCCACCAGGCACCACCCCCCCCCCCCCAACCGCACCCCTCCTTGTATGTGTATACCAATTACTGACCAGTAGATGGCATTATGCTTTGTAATAATTTGGTACTTTTCTCTTTCAGAGTTTAGCACTGCAATAACATGATGGTCCTACAAATTTTAGGAAGACATGTTTGTTTGATTGTTTTTCCCATATAAAGAGTTTTTATGTCAAATTTAACCATAGTTGAAAAATAATCGTAGATTCTTAATATTCTACTCAAGATGTTTTAATTGTCTATTTATTATTAATAATAAAACAAATCATGCGACACATGCAACTAAGAGTAAGAGAGAGAGAGAGAGAGAGAGAGAGAGAGAGAGAGAGAGAGAGGTGAGTGACGAAAGCTAAAGCTTCGTCAGAAGCGAATCCCAGGTCGTGTCCCCTGAGCCAGGTAAGCAAGTGCACATAAGCAGTTGTACTAAAAGTCTCATTCTCAGAAGCCGGAGAATCCGCAACATAATAAGACATATTCTTCATTTTCTCTTCTCATATCACACACATCTAAAATCTGAAAGCACCAGCCAGCATATTCAGGGTGAAGCTATCGTATGACAACACAAGTTTTATTATCATCTTGATCTCCTGAATGATGCGAAATCCGATGATCATCGCTTACCTGGCACAGGGGACACGACCTGGGATTCGGATCTGATGAAGCTTTTGCTTTCGTCGCTCACCTCTCTCTCTCTCTCTCTCTCTCTCTCTCTCTCTCTCTCTTCTTCTCTCTCTCTCTCTCTCTCTCTCGCTTTTTCAGTCTCACGTGCAAACGATTTATCAAAATTAAATAGACAATTAGAAATTCTTGAGAAAAAAACAAAGAAATTGCGATTATTTTTCAACTATGGCTAAATTTAGCATAAAAATTCTTTATATGGGGAAAACAATCAAACAAGCATGACTAGTGAGCGTAGCATTAATAACGCACATTATTATGCCTACATCGTTCCTCCATTTCATTTTTGCAAGGCTAATCTCTGAGAGAGATAAGTGTGTTGAAATTAATACGTAGCTGAAGACCATCTAATGGTCAAAAAAATTATTTATACATCAGTGCTGCCAAACCTTGGGGAATTTCCCCAAATCTGAGAGAAATGGGGATCGTCTGGGGGAATTTGGCAAAAATTTTTGATAATTTGGGGGAAATTAAGCAATAAGATGAGTATATTGCTCAAATTGTGTCAAGCTTTCAGATATTGATCCAAGCAACAAAAATAATCACAAAAGTCAAGATAACATTTACCTGGGAGGACTAGCAATGACACAACCAATAAAAGAACCATTACCAAGTGATATTTTGAAAAGGTTCAAGAACGAATGCTTGAAATTTCTTGTCGAACTCTGCATTCAAATAAGGAAGAGATTTCCATTTGATGAAGACTGTGTCATTGCCAAGCATCAAACGTAAGTCTTTCGCCATCATCAATAACTGGGCTTCCAAGCAATTTCCCAAATTTAGCACCGCCTGCTCAAGTGAATGACCTTGACGATCAGTGGAGAAGTTATCGCAAGGGACAATTGTCACGGACGTCGAGAGGTCTGCCACAGGTTCAATAATAAAATAAACAAAAGAATTAAACATCAACAGTTGAAACTGGGAATAGGAATATAGAAAGATACACAAACAGAACAAAAGTTTATTTACAAGCTTACTAACAAAGATAAATGCAGAATGGTTTCTCCTATTTACATAACAAAAGTAAAATCTTACACTGCGTGAACTGGGGAAACTGAGTTAATGAAAATACTTGCAGGACAGTTTTGCTGCTGTTGAAAATCAATGCTCAAAGCGATGGCTTCACAAAGGAAAGCTGTAGAACTTTAGATGTTTTCTCGGCTCTGTACTGCAGAAAACAATGTTTATTCTTCATACTCGAAGGGCAGGAACTTCTCAAAACGTCTTGTAGGACGTTTCTTCTCTGAAGGTTTGCTCAATGTCGAAATATCTCAGTCGTCCACTCCCTGACGGCGACTTGACCAGATTCCAATCAAACTCTCGTGTGCCTTCCTCCTCTCTTATCCTTCATCTGTTCCTTCTTCTCTTATCTCTCTGATGATCTCCCACTGATGATCTAGATCCTGCTGGTCTCCCACTGATGATCTCTGTGGTCTCTCACTGATGATCTCTGCTCTGCTCTCTCCTACTTCATTAGTTGTATTTATACGGCGACCTGGAGGCAGGGCCTACGGGGGGGCGGAGCATGAATGTCACAGACTCCCGAGATGACAAGAAATTTCTAGAAGGATCTAGACAAAATGTTGCATCATAATACGCTGTGTTCCTAACAACATGTTGGCACCTGTCGAGTTCCATATCCCACCTGAGGCTTCTAGAACAATCATGAGAACAGGCGCCTCCAACACGTGCGCAAATGCCTCTCTGCTGCAGACCTACTTGAAGAAAATGGATTTTCATTTCCTTTATTATATATTACTTCACGGTAGAGCGATTACCATGACATGTTCCCCCAAAAGAAAATAAAATGAAATCAAATGATTTTCTTTCTTCTAAAGAGAAACAAGAATCAAACAGCAGGGGAACAATTCTGCATAAAACTTTAATCCACTCAAATATGTACAATCTCCATTCACTCACCCACTCATGCCAAAACAGAAAACGGTCATGAGGCTACTCATTCTAAAAAATCTCTAAAGAGGCTATCAGCTATCACATTATCCTTTCCTCTTAATTTTTTGTTTTCTGAACTCTAATTGAAAACCTGGAACTTCTTAAGCACCTCTGTTTTTCTCAAAACCAACTCCTCTCTGTGACACTGTTATTATGGGAATGGGGGGTGGCCATGGCACGGGGCGTTCTTTATGATTCTGAAGCAAGTTTACATGCATCCACTTTGCTCTATGCTTACCCATCTCGATTACATAATTCAGATTCCCCCTCTTCTCTAACACTGAAAAAGGACCTTCGAACTTATAAGATAAAGAGGGACCTTCTTTCTGGACTAGTACTAAAACTTTATCTCCCACACAGAACCTTCTCTCTTTTGCTCCAAGATCATGTTTCCGTTTAGTCTCCCCTTGACTTTCACTATCGTTCTCTTTCGCTTGCTGCCAAGCACTTTCGTTCTCCTCCGCTAGTTGCCAAGCATCTCCTATATTCTTTTAAGATTAGTTATGTAGTCCTCACTACCTTCTTTAAGCATTAGGTTACATTTTAGCATTTCCAAAGGACCTTTAGCGGTGTGACCGAAAACCAGCACGAAAGGACTAAATCCTGTAGTGTCGTTTGGTGCCAACCTTAAAGCTAGCAGAACAAATGGTAACTTTTCTTCCCAGTCATATTCAAAGTTACTACACAGTTTTCGCAAACAACTCTTTAACGTTTGATGAAACCGCTCAACAATGCCTTGTGATTTGGCATGATAAGGCGTGGAAGTTACGAGTTTAATGTCTAACTCTCTCATGTTATCCTTGAAATATTTTGATACAAAATTACTACCATTATCACTCTGCAGAGTACATGGCAGACCAAACTTAGAAAAATAATCTAACAATCGTTTAACTACGGCCCTCGCGTTACAACTTCTTACAGGTATTGCCTCTGGATAGTGGGTTAGACTATCAATGATTGTTAACAGATATGTACTCCCTCCCTTACTTCTAGGCAACGGTCCGACCATATCGATAACTACATTCTCAAAAGGTTCACCTACTGAAGGAATATTTCACAACAGAGCTCTGGGGATTACTTGATTCAGTTTCCCTGCAATTTGGCATTCATGACAGCTTAAAACATACCTCTTTACATCACTCCTCATTTTAGGCTAAAAGTATGCCCTACTAATACACCTGAAAGTATTATTTACTCCCAAATGTCCTTGCTCACCATGTGCTAACTTCAAAACTAGCTCATGAAGCTTCCTAGGAACCACTAGTTTTTCAGTGATTTCCTCTTTACTACCTGACTTAGGACGAACATAACAACACAAAACTTTGACCTTCAAACAAAACGTTTCCCTACGCACATTATCGAGATCATCATCCAGCTTTCATTCAAAAATTCGGGTTAGTGTCTCTTCCTCTCTCTGAAACTTAACTAGCTCATCCTTATTCAAAAGGTTAGTGCCTAATTCATCCCCGTAACTATTACTTGATTCCACGACATCGACTATGTTACTCTCAACAGCTACACCTTCTCCTTGGATATCACGGTTAACGATAGAGTTAGGTCTCTCAGCCACACTCACGCCAAGATCAACCTCGCCACCTCTATCACACTCATTCGAATCCACAAACCCACTTTCGTTCGATTCCACGAACTCACTCTCGTTCGAATCCACGAACAAATTATGACCGTAGCCTATGTCTGTATCTAAACCTGACCTAGTTACTACCATTTCAGGCACTGGAATCTCACTCACAACAGGATTCACATTCTTGGATAAAGCTAAGTCATTACCGACAATAATGTCAACGCCATCAATGTGCAAACTGTCAACAACTGCTAGTTTCACTTTCCCTGACACTACCTGACTTTCTAAGTTTAACTTCAACAAAGAACAAAGAACGCAAGTGTTAGGGAATCCACCTAACATGACTTTTTCTTCTATATTGATTTCTGCCCTGTCTGGCACACTCTCTCTCCTAATTAGTGAGACAGCAGCTCCTGTGTCTCGAAGCAAGACTACTACTCTCGAATTTACTCCTCCAAGAGAGGAAACTACACCTTCTGACAGAAATTCACCAAAATATTTCCTAGTTTCTCTCATCACATCATTCCTACTTGACGAAAGGTTAACTAGAGACACTGGTTTCATACCGTCCTTCCTTTCTACTGCACAATTTCTTATTAAATGCCCTTTCCCATTACATCTGAAACAAGTTAATTTTGAACCACTAGATGCCACTATATTCTTAGAAACCTTAGACGTATGACCAGGTTTTCCGCATGTATAACAGGAATAGTTACTTTTACTCGCATTGCTATTACTCGCATTGCTATTCATTTGACCTTTTTATTTTGCTTTTTAATCTTTTGCTTATCGACATGTTCTCCTGTCTTTTTATAAGTGGATCTGAGACAAAAGGGAATTGATATGGGAACTTAACTGACGTTTCGTGGTGTACAAGACTGTACTATGACTCCCAGCTTTATAACTGAAATAATGTTGGTTATTGTAGTAGAGAGATGGAGTGTTTTATCTGAGTTCAATCTTTCATTTAATCATTTCTGTTTTAAGAACCTGAGCTATTTAGAGCTATTTAGAAAGGAGAGGAGAGAGAGAGAGGAGAGAGAGAGGGAGGAAAACGAGAGAGAGAGAGAGAGAGAGAGAGAGAGAGAGAGAGAGAGAGAGAGGTGAGAGAAAACGGATGTTATTCCAGTGCCTAGCCGCACGGATCATTGCTACCAAACCTTTTAAGATTACCCAGGTTGGAACCTGGGTAATATATATATATAATATATATATATATATATATATATATATATATATATATATATATATATATATATATAATATAATTGTTAAAATCGAATTGTTCACCCTTCTAAAACTGAAAATATTTAATATCGCAAAGCGATTGGCTATCAAAAACATGATAAATTGAACTCGTCACCTATTCAATGATTAAAGTATCTAAGATTGCTGAGCCCTTCGGAGATCAACAAAGCGTGATCCGACCTCCAATTTATACGGGGCGCATGCTAAATCTACGGTCAAATAGAGCGTTGCTTCACAAACGAAAATTAAAATGAATTCACTATATTTTATTAGAAATAATTGTTCTGTACTGTTTAACACGCACATTGTTTAATTTTTAATATTTTTATTCTAATAAATTAGTCATAAATATCCTATCCTAAAATTCCTGTATCTTTAACTCGACGTAAAACACCTTTTTCAGAACTTTTTAGGCTCTTCAATAGACCTTTCCTAACCCCCCAACATGAACAACAGCAAGAACAACAACAATAGCAACAACAACAAAGAAGCTTGTACGATTCCTTCCCGAGTAAGCAAAAATATCTTAATCAGAAGTTCGTCATGTTTCGATGGCTTGTGAAATCATACCAAGTTGCTCTGCGATTCGGTATAATCTAAATGATTTTAAAATACCCGAATGTTGAATAAAAACTTCCATCTGGGGGCGAAAATTCGCGTCATTAATTTCATTCAATCTGATTCTTAATCTTTCACCGTCTGGGAGCATTTGGAGGACCCAGAAACTAATGGTTTCTAAATGGTCTTTACTAGAGGGGGGTTAATGACCTTGCCATACAAAACCCAACGGGGGAGAATGCTGGAAAGATCTCATCTAGGGAACGTTTTGCAAGACGTTCTCAGTTTGCTGCTCTTCATTTTATCTATTTATTTATTTATTTATTTTTTCTTAGTTATTTTTTCCTAATCAGGAAATAACTTTCGCTGTAAAAGAATCCTGGAAGAAATGTAGTAATATAATAATTATAATAATATTTAAAAAATACTCATAGTAGTGTGAGTCTTCAAATGTAGAAACAAATCCACAGTGATGTAAATGTCCACATGTTTAAATTGAAAACTATAAGGACAGCTTTCGAGAATCTGTTCGTTTCGGTTCCCCTTTTCAGTTGAAAAGGGAAACCGAACAGATTCCCGAAAGCTGTCCTTACAGTTTTCAGTTTGGGTATATGTACATTTACATAACTGGATTTTTTTCGCCAATAATAATAATAATAATAATAATAATAATAATAATAATAATAATAATAATAATAAGAGAAAGCTAAAGCAACAATACGGATTATATATATATATATATATATATATATATATATATATATATATATATATATATATACATTATAGCATTTGCAGAATGTAAGTGAAAGTATGTTTGGCTTCATGAGATACACAATTAAATACTGTTCCAAGACCCCAAAATTTTGTAAATCAAATCGAATTTTTTGTGGTGGTTGGGAATTGTCTATAGAAAATAAATTCTCCTCTTGAGTTCCCTCGGTACTTTTTTTTCTAATACTGATTAAACTGTTTTTCATCCTGAAGCAGGTTTTCACCTAGATAAAATAGAGAAAAGTTTAAAGAAAAAAAATCTACTCAGTTTTTGTTTCCTGTTTTTCTTATTCCGCTTACTCGCCTACAAACTACTTTGCTGTTGTTACTGTTGTTGTTCTTGCTGTTGCTGTTCTTGTTGCGGGGCAGGAAAGCCTTATGGAAAAGACTGAAAAAAATAAATAATGTCCACGCTAAAACGTACAGAACCAATATTTCTAGTAAAATATAGCGTATTTATTATAATATTCGTTGGTGAAACAACACCTGATTTGACTGTAGATTTTAGCACGCGCCCGAGTAAGTTGGGTTCGGATCACGCCTTGTTTGCTTATCAGGTAATCGAATCTAAAAGGAGCCTCAATTTAAGGTAAGGGACATAGTAACTTTATGAAAAAAAGAGTTTCTTAGGTCTAGAGCTTTTTCCAATACGATCGACATATCAAAAACATACATTCTTTTATTATTCAAGTAGATGTATAAGTATGAATACATCATGTGAAAATTTACAAATTATATATACATAAAAAAAAAAGACTAAGAAGAAGGTATATACGTGTTCCTACTTACTTTCGAAACCACTCGAAAGAAGTTTGAGTCCCTTAACTTCCCAGAACCTATCCCGAGATTCCCTTGAAGAAGAGGAAGGGTGGGGGGGGGGGGGGGTGATGAGGAGTGATGGGGGAGAGGTGCCACAGAGAAGGAAAGAGAATAAAGAAGGTTTAAGTGAGATAAAGAAGCGCGAGAGCTCTCTCTCTCTCTCTCTCTCTCTCTCTCTCTCTCTCTCTTTCTAAAAGGAGTGCGATGTTTTCTGCCCGAAATCGCTCGTCGTCGTTTGAGTGGTCACTTAGGGAGGTCAAAAGATTTAACCGGGTCGTTCCGACGCGATTATCGTCCGCAACTTGGACTATACTGTGTTTTTCCATCCGTCCATCCGCCTGTGGTGGTCGCGCATGGTAACACTGCGTCCCGGGCTTTAAATAGTTACGCTATGTCTAAGTTTTAGGTAAATAAAGGATATCTGAGTGTATATTTGCAACTGAAAAGTGTTTTAATAATTTACTGTATGCGAATTACACCGTTAATATTCGAAATAGGATATTATTTATAGCCTGGGACGCAGTGTTACCATACGCAAACACAACAGGCGGGTGGACAGATGGGGAAAAACAGAGTATAGTTTCTGTTACGTCGTTGCAGATATTCTTCGTGTTGAGAAACTCTTTTTTTGGGGGGAATTATAATTTTTGGGAGCCCTTTCTTACACTGTTAGACTAGACGACTGTACCTGTAACTTTATAAGAATTTTGTGATGATATTTGTATTTATATTACTTCATTCTCATCCATTCTGCTTCAACGTCTGTTAATATTTCAATAAAGACATATTTGAGAAACGCTTTTTTTTAGGAATCACAATTTTTAGGAGCTCTTGCTTTCACTTTTATACTAGACCCCTTTTCCTGTTAGTTTACAAGAATTGTTTGGTGATTTTCGTATTTATATTATTTTATTCAAATCCCTTTTGGTTAAATGTCTGTTATTATTTCAATAGAAATGATACTCGAGTTAATACTTTCGTTAACCATCCTTTTGTTTCTCCCAGTTCGTTTGAATGCCTCTCTGTCAAATTATTCCCCAACTTTCGCTTAAAAGCAGGTTAATTAATATAAGTAAGATTTCTGTAATAATAAAAACATTGAACAGCGTAGTGCTTTTCTGCTTTGGAGTCCCTTACTTTTCTAATTCTTGATTTCCCCAACTCCGTATTCGAACACCATAAATGAAGAGAAGCATGAGAAGGAAGGCGAAGGACAAGGAAAGCCAAGTCTCCCTCCCTCCGGTAGCCTCCGCATGTAAATGTTTGTCCTACGGGTGTTTATCTCATTCCCTTTCTATGCGTCCTACAATAACATCAAATGGCGTCGATAGTGGGTCCCCGAGTTTCCTTAGCCAGGTCTCACTTCTATGAATTTTTCCCCTTCTCCTTCCCCGATAGGCAAAGGGCGCTCGCCTCGTTGTCGAAGACTTCGGACGAAGACATCTCCCAGTTCCCGATAAGCTTGTGGTCGTGTCTGTTGACGCCGTCAGATCGGTACCACTTCAGGGACCCTTCCGGTTGCCTGGCGATACGACGTCGTCCTGCCAATGCATAGCGATGTGTTCTCCTCTTCCTCCTCCTCCTCCTCCTCTTCCCCCTCCTTATCAGGTCAGGCTGCCTAGGAGCCGTGGGAATCTTTATCTCAGGTAGGACGCCAAACGCAGACGAGGCGTATCCTGAAAAAATGATTCTGTAGATTGGAGAGCGTTGATTGCTAATTGTATCAGAATTAGAGTTCACGTGAAACGTTTGCTCCTTCTGCACTACATCGTAGATTTGTTCTTGTCATTTAACCATTCGTAGCTAAAACTGAGATTTCTATGCAAAAAGTCTATTAACAATTAATAGTAAACAGTACTGAGTTGAAACTTTTTACATCAATGAGCAAGAATCCAAGCTTTCATTACTATAACTATAAACTCCCCTTAGTTGCCTTCACTCTCTGAAACTCGCCATAACGAATAATATTTGTTATTTCAGTTGTCAGAAAATTATTTGATTCACCATCACCATTATACTTTAAATACAGTCTGTGTGTTATTCTGACATATTAAACGGCTGTCTTCCTGACAAATGTTTTGAGATATAATTGCAATCTGAATCCGTAAGCATCATTATTAAATGATGACCTCATGAAGCGTAATGACTGGTGATGCTTCTTAGTTTAAGAGAGGCTGTATTGCTAAAATGAAGGTCACGTTCTTGCTTTTTTTATTACTTTTTTTTCACTATTTTGTAACTATTTTTTGTTCCGTAATTGTTTATATGCCTTCGATTATTTTGTTCATTCTTTTATTTTTTATTACCAATAGTATATTTCTATATTGTTTGTCGTTCTGACATTATTTCATTACTTAATTAAGTACATTTTGTACTATAATATCAGTGGGGGAGCTTTTGGCGCATATAATAGTAATAATTTTTACTATAAAATCAGTGATTTACAGGTGGATGTACTTTTGGCGATGTACACAATAATGATAATAATAATAATAATAATAATAATAATAATAAATAATAATAATAATAATAATTATTATTATTATTATTATTATTTTATTATTATTATTTTTTTTTTTTTATTTTTTTTTTTTTTTTTTTTTTTTTTTTTTTTTTTTTTTTTTTGCTCTATCACAGTCCTTCAATTCGACTGGGTGGTATTTATAGTGTGGGGTTCCGGGTTGCATCCTGCCTCCTTAGGAGTCCATCAATTTTCTTACTATGTGTGCCGTTTCTAGGATCACACTCTTCTGCATGAGTCCTGGAGCTACTTCAGCCTCTAGTTTTTCTAGATTCCTTTTCAGGGATCTTGGGATCGTGCCTAGTGCTCCTATGATTATGGGTACGATTTCCACTGGCATATCCCATATCCTTCTTATTTCTATTTTCAGATCTTGATACTTATCCATTTTTTCCCTCTCTTTCTCTTCAACTCTGATGTCCCATTGTATTGCGACATCAATGAGTGATACTATCTTCTTGACTTTGTCAATCAACGTCACGTCTGGTCTGTTTGCACGTATCACCCTATCCGTTCTGATACCATAGTCCCAGAGGATCTTTGCGTGATCGTTTTCCATCACTCCCTCAGGTTGGTGCTTGTACCACTTATTACTGCAAGGTAGCTGATGTTATAATTATTATTGATTGCTGCCTCGGCTGCATTAATTTTATACAGGTTCTTCTCTATTTTTCTATTTATTGCTTTCTCATTGTTGCTTAAACTGGTGAGCAACGCACCGAAGGTTGACATATCTCAATTAGGTCAAACGATTGGATTTATTGGTACAAAATTTCAGTTGGGGTAGTCAAATTTTCGGGTATATCCCGTAGAGTTTATTACAGATAGAATTGATGTTAAATCCTATTTCTTTTCTATTCTTTCCGGACGTTTCGTCTGAATAAACCTCAGACATCCTCTTGGGCGGAGGTGGGTGAAGGACTGAAGTGAGAAGGTGAGTCCAGCTGCTATATTGCGGTGGCGCAGCGGGGGGCGTCGTGCCGCTGCCTTTTCATTGGCTCGTGGGTGGGGAGCTTCTTTTTCATTGGCTGCCTGGCTGTGGGCTCAAGCCAGCTCCCGATCGCATGCTCAGCAGGCGCGCCGATCTTCTCAGCTGTATATCATCACGCCGGGCTTCATTTTGATTGGGTAAAGGCCGCGTAACGTCACTGCTGGTATTATTCATTGTATTAATGTCACTGCTGATATTATTCATCGTATTAATGTCACTGCTGGTATTATTCATCGTATTAATGTCACTGCTGGTATTATTCATCGTATTAAAGATTGTACTCGAACGAGGAAGAAGACCCACGACCCTGACCCGCCGAGAACATCAAGATATATTATAAGGCCTTCATGCACTCTCAATACCGCGAGGAGGAAAAGGCGATGAAGAAGATCATTAAGGAGAACATCTTCCCCATTGAAGAAGGCAAGATAGTAGACCTTATAATATACTACAAAAACCGTAAAACAAAAGACCTTATCATGAAAAATAACCCCTCACCACCATCAGGAGACCCCCTCAAGCAGCCGAACGTAGTATACCAATATATATGCCCCGCCCGAGGATGTCCTGGGAAGTACATTAGAATGACTACCATGCGTCTTGCGAAGAGAATCTCCTGTCATGCCCAAGAAGGGGCTATCAAGAACCACGCCCTCACCGCCCACCGAGACACAATCTCCGCGACTGTATTATCCTGTAACACCAGGATAATAGGGAGAGCACCCGACCCTCGCCGTTTGTGCCTCCTGGAGGCGTTACTCATCCAGGAACAAAAGCCCTCCATGAACACGACACAGGAGGCCTTTTTGCTCCCGACCTGCATGCAAAGAAACACTCCAGTAACGGCAAACATCACCATATCGCCGCCCGAAAACGCCCCAATCCAAGACGACATTAATACGATGAATAATACCAGCAGTGACATTAATACGATGAATAATACCAGCAGTGACGTCACGTGGCCTTTACCCAATCAAAATGAAGCCCGGCGTGATGATATGCAGCTGAGAAGATCGGCGCGCCTGCTGAGCATGCGATCGGGAGCTGGCTTGAGCCCGCAGCCAGGCAGCCAATGAAAAAGAAGCTCCCCACCCACGAGCCAATGAAAAGGCAGCGGCACGACGCCCCCCGCTGCACCACCGCAATATAGCAGCTGGACTCACCTTCTCACTTCAGTCCTTCACCCACCTCCGCCCAAGAGGATGTCTGAGGTTTATTCAGACGAAACTCCCGTGTCCTTCATCTCTTGATGTTTTATATACCCTCCTTCCATTTTTCCTAGGTATTTGTATCCCGTCTCATCTATGTGTTTGATGTTGTTCCCATCTGGTAGCTTTATCCCTTCAGTCCTTGTTACTTTGCCCTTTTGTATGTTGACTAAGGCACATTTTTTCTATTCCAAACTCCATCCTGATGTCCCTAGATACAATCCTTACAGTCTGGATTAGGGTATCTATTTCCTTGATGCTCTTATCATAC
>NC_061100.1:129734428-129761050 GCF_015104395.2 Macrobrachium nipponense | reverse complement strand
CGGCCATTAGCATCGATATCAGGTATAAAAACTCTCCAAAGTTAAACAGGAAAAGGCAACAGTTTGATTGAAACCTAAATGTCACTCGTGATTACTTCTAATGATTACTTCCTTGGGCGAAAGCCGGTCACCATATTTGTCGTCCTGCTGTGTAACTACTCCCGGTAAGACCTAAGACTTTCTCACAATGATTTTATTCCTGTAGACAGGAAGACGTACAATACGCCTTCTTAGGAACCAGCAATTATTATTATTATTATTATTATTATTATTATTATTATTATTATTATTATTATTATTATTATTATTATTATTTTATTATTATTATTATTATAGTTTTACCAGACTACTGAGTTGAGTATCAGTCCTCACAGGGCTGCCGAAGGATTTGTTTTTATCGAATTTTTTTTCACTTAGATTTTGTCAATGAAATCATTTTTCAAAACCATTGATTTGATTCATTTTAGATGAGGAAGCTTCTATAGCCAGATAAATCAGCAAAAAATCACTGATATGCGAGTAGTTATTTTCTATTCACGGAACTGAGCAAGGGTACTCAGATAATTATAGTGTCTTTGGTGTCTTGAATATTTGGCTAGACAAAAAATATATATACATATTTGACCGCTCAGGGGACTTTGTAAAATTGTTGTTCTCGATTTGATTTTACTGCACCCTTCTTTAGGGTTCCTCTGAAATAGAAGAGAAATGGAAATGATTTCTACATCGCAGAGAGAGAGAGAGAGAGAGAGAGAGAGAGAGAGAGCGAGAGAGAGAGACAGTATATTGAAAAGCTTCCAAAATAATAAAAAGTTAATGAATATCAAAGTTTGTCATTCATTGCATTAGTGAACGGTTTGCCTTTTAATGTTTTACCTTCTTTAAAGGGTTTCTACTGTTTTGGAACAAGTCATGAATATATATATATATATATATATATATATATATATATATATATATATATATATATATATATATATATATATATCTTGAACGGGTTCTTTGGTTTCAAAACCAAAATGATACTCGAATTAAACAAAATGAAACAAACTGCTAACAGGCAACTGCACCTACCTCGTTCGCTGCAGATCATTCTGGGAAGTTAGCTGAAAATGCAAGCAGGGCAAATAAGTTCCTGTCATTACAAAAATATACTTTTTATTTCTCAAATTAGCTAGCATTAAAATGGAACAAAATCAATAAAAAGGAATAAAAGGAATAAAAATTAATTTAACTTTGACCCAAAAAAAAAACCCGTTAAACCTATCGTTTTCCTCTCCAAATCATATTTAAGAAAGCACCCCCTCTTATTCTCATTATGTCCGACAAACCATAACATTTTAATAAGTCAATAAAAGTCTTAGAGAATCCATTTTTCTATATGGTGACTTTGAACCCATCTGAAATAAAGAGACCACAATTATTACACCACTTTAACCATGAAAGTTAATCAAAAAGAATGTGTACCGCTCCACACTTCTCTTTCTCCAACAGAACAAATATCACTTCAAAGGTCAACTTTTCCAAAGTTCTTTCTTACATTACCTTATTCAAAGGATCTGCAACACCTCGCAACGCCTCACAACACCTCTTCCAGGCGTGTTCCACACTCTGTCACAAGTAATTAATGAGTGGTCTCTCTCAACACTTATTCCCCATAACCAAAGTCACACATTGTTCGTTATGAACACACACGCAGGAATGCCCTGTGTGGCACCCAGCAAACACGGGTGCTCCATGCCCAAGGCATGTGATTTCCGAGGCGTCACTGACCTCAAAGTGCATTGGTCATCTTTCCTGGCTGTTTTTCATTTCAGCATGTTCGAGGAATCCAGCGCTTGTCTCTAACGGAAAGACCTGAGATTAACAATTAACTACCACGCCTTTAAGATATATATATGTATATATATATATATATATATATATATATATATATATATATATTATATATATATATATATCTATAATGTAGTTCTGACTTGACACGCTTCAAGCTTCCGAGACATACCTTCATTTCATGGCATTCTTTACTTCACTCTCTTCAGTGTAGTTATGGCTGAATATGACATTTTCATCTTTCTAAAGTTCTTCGTTGGACGAGTGGATTTCGCGCTCGATCTACCAATCCGGTGGTCTGAAGTTCGATTCTCGACTCGACCAACACGGAGCCAGAGGAATTTATTTCTGGTGATAGAAATTCATTTCTCGATATAATGTGGTCCGGATCCCACAATAAGCTGTAGGCCCCGTTGCTAGGTAACTAATTGGTTTCTAGACAAGTAGAAATATCTAACCCTTCGGGCCTGCCCTAGGAGAGCTGTTCATCAGCTCAGTGGTCTGGTAAAACTAAGATATACTTATTGTTGCTCGTCTTTTTAACAATATTTCTAAATCTTGGATCTTCCGCTGCCTTATGCATTTCAGCAAATTATTCGCCTACTCAGTACTCATCCACTCTCTCTCTCTCTCTATCTCTCTCTCTCCTCTCTCTCTCTCTCTGTTACACGGATCACCTAGTAAGTCAGCAGGTTAGGCCTAAAGACAACTCTCCCCGAATCCCACATCTCATAAGAAGTAACGCATCGCTTATCCCCAATGGGAACCCTCTATTTTTTACCTTTTATGATGTTCATTTCCCTTTCTTTTTTTCCCTCGTTGTTTCCCCCGCCCCCCACCCAGTTTTCTCCCCCCAAAGAAGGGTTATGAGAGACCACGTTTCGGGTTCAGGAAGATATATCAGTATTTGTATCCCTCGGCCGCCACCATAAGGGGAACTGGGAAGCTATACGAGTGTGAACTATATATATATTTTTCCACTTCTTTTCTAGTTTTATTCTTTAATATAAATGGCGAACTATATTCTACGATTTTCGTTTTATTTTTAATATAGAAATCTAACGATATTTTTCTGTATTTGTCTTTTTTATTTGAATTCTATTTTTATATAAAATAGGAAGATTATATTTCTATTTCGTTTTACTCTTATTTTTAAATATGTAATACTGACAGTATTTGTTCATTTTTGATCGTTTTTTTTCTCTGTACTACTTTTATTTTTTAATATATAAAAAACGTATTGTTTTTTCCTGTACTTTTATGCGTTCTCTACTTTTAGTTTTATTTTTTTATATGAAATTTAGGCCAAGCGTCCAGCACTGCGACCTGAGAGGTCATCCAGCTCTGAAAATAATGTTGAAATTATTCTTAAGAGAGGGTGGAAAGTAAGACGGAGGAAAGGGAATATCAACGGAGGTGCAGTCAAAGGAATGAAAGGGGTCGCAGCTAGGGACCCGAGGGACTCTCAATGAATTGAAAGTAATGCCTGCACTACGCTGTGTGAGGTGTACTGCCGGCACTATAACCTTACGGGATTTTTTTTTATTATTATTATCTATTATTATTTACCCCTGTACGGTAGTTAAACTCCCGATACATCATGAAGCGAAATTCGAAAATGAAAATTTCAACAATAACGAAATATGACAACTAAGAAGCGTCAATAAGACCTTGCTTGTCATCATACAAATTCAGCTTTTCCTTATATTTCCTCAGTCAAGATGAATAAATAACTCTAAGTAATCCCGTTAATTCTGGCAGGTTGCATAGGTGAGATTCATTTCCTGCTTCCAGTCTGAGAGAATCGTTTGTCTGATGGATTCCCGTAATCCTCTCAACTGGTCAATGATTCAGATTCCTCGTTTATTTGTAGGTCACTGACTGGATTAGTTCATTTAAGCAAGGAAGGACAACTCGCGTGAACACCATATTTGTAATCAGTTGTATACTATATGAAAATGTGAAAATAAATGAGAGAAAGAGAGAGAGAGAATACCTGATTTCATGAATGTCCTCTTGAGGATTAGTTTTTGTTTGTGCAAATTTGGAAGGAGTAAGAAATCTTGCTTAGTCTCTCTCTCTCTCTCTCTCTCTCTCTCTCTCTCTCTCTCTCTCTTCTCTTTCTCTTTCTTTCTCTCTCTCTCTCTCTCTCTTCTCTCTTCTCTCTCTCTCTCCCTCTCTCCACCCTAGCTGAGACCCAAAACGGTTTACCAACAGTTAGGTCATTGGATGAATACTTGATTTTAAGAGACGTGACCAATATCACCTCCCTTCGTTAGATTCGAGATCAGACTATATATAAGGCATTTTGAGCCCCGGGGGCGCCATAACTGTGGCAAGTTTCCTAAGAGAGAGAGAGAGAGAGAGAGAGAGAGAGAGAGAGAGAGAGAGAGAGAGACTCAAGCAATGTTTATTACTACTTCCAAATGTGCACAATCAAACAGGAGTTAATCTTCAAGAAAACATTCATATAAGGTATTCTCTCTCTCTCTCTCTCTCTCCCTCTCTCTCTCTCTCTCTCTCTCTCTCTCTCTCTCTCTCTCTCTCTCTCTCTCTCTCTTATTTATTTCCAGTTTTTATAATCGCTTGTAATTAGTACAAAAAGTATTTACGTCACAGTTGTTCTTCCACGTCATTTGTTCTTCCTTGTGCCAGTTAAATAATCCAGTGACCGTGCTATCTATTACTATTAGCCTCAGTACGGAAATGAAATAATTCATCATCATAATAATAGGTTATATGGCTTCATTAGTGTGTAGATATGCTAAACGTTCTCGGGAAAGAAAGAGATTAAAGTTTGTAGCACCGAAAAAAGACGAGTGATTAGCTCCCATTAGTCTCATACCTTCTGGAGTAGGGGAAAAAGCTTCACGCCTTTTTAGGCTATTTTTATCTTCAAGTCGGGTTCATCTTCTGCTTAATTACTCGTAGAAAGTAAGAGGCCTCTTTTTTTCTTTTTTTCTTTTTTTTTTGGCCACCAAAACCTTCTTGTCCGAGGAAATTTGGGAAAAACGAAGTTCCCTGAATTTACTACCAAAGAAAAGAACAATTAGCCTTTCTTAATCTTTCGTACGTTTTCCTTTTTTTATATTTAATATAGTACATATTTGAGACACAAGGAGAAACAATAAAAAAGGAGAAACATCGTCTTTGCTCTAAACGCTTAAGAAAAAAAATGGAATCATAATGAATATAATTCCTAAAATGAAAGTCTACATATTTCGTTAAAAGGTTTGTTAGATAGTTGTATGTGTTTTATTGAAAAAAAAAAAAATCCATCTCATACACTTTTCTATGCCACAGAAAAAAATGCTAGGTTGTTGTTGTTATTATTATTATTATTATTATTATTATTATTATTATTATTATTATTATTATTATTCACTTCTTGATCTGACCTGTCAATTGCTAATTTTGAAAGCCACTTGACCACTTCTCTCATTTTTTTTAATTAATAGAAAAAAAGATATCCTATGCCTTCATCCCCAGTGACTCATTAAATCACAGAACTAGTTATCTGCGTGATCTGGAAGCATAAAGTTACTTACTCAGACATTTTCCCGAGTTTTTCTGGTTGCCTAAGAAACAGGTCAACGTAACCAATGGCTCTGTGTAACCGAGGATTTGGGAAAGGGGTGATGGTGAATATGATTCCTTCTGGGGAGTAGATATCGCCATATTGAGTATAATTCCACCTCCCCTCAATGTTTTACCATAGAGGTTTGGAAGGATTCAGAAACAAAAAGAGGTCGATTATAGTTATGAACCAAAGGTGTAAGTAGTGTTACTACAACTTGCCCGTCTGCTATGAATTTCCAGTTATAATGTGGCGATGATGTTTATCAAAACATAAATCTAATGCAAATGCTAAGATATATATTAGTTTTTTTTTTTATCTCATCATCCTATCCGACTGGGTGGTATCTATAGTGTGGGGTTCCTGGTTGCATCCTACCTACTTAGGAGTCCATCATTTTTCTCACTGTGCGCGCTGTTTCTAGTAGCACGCTATTCTGCATGAGTCCTGGAGCTACTTCGGCACCTAGTTTTTCCAGGTTTCTTTTTAGGAATCTTTGGATCGTGATAGTGTTCATATGATTGTGGATACAATTTCCACTAGCATATCCCACGTCCTTCTTATCTCTAGTTTCAGGTCTTGATATTCTTCGATTTTCTCTCTCTCCCTCTTTCTCTGTCCCATCTACCCTGGTGTCCCATGGTACTGCGACATCAATGACTGATATTTTCTTTTTCCTTTATTTTGTCAATCATCATCAAATCTGGTCTATTATTATTAGAATTATTATTATTATTATTTACAGTCATGGTTGGTATTGTAGAGTAAGAGACTTTGCATTCTAATTAGAAATATAAATACTACAGGTGAACACAGATCAGTTAATCCCTTGAAGAACTCATATGTTAAAGCTTCCACAATACTAATATCTTTGGTCTGGACCGACTCAAAACCTCAGCCTTGGATGCTCAATTAGAAATGGCAGTGGAATGAATTGTGTTGCTTCCTTTCAAGATGGCGGCACTCGAGCGTGACGTCACAGATAACAATGGATGGGTCTTGCTGTATGAGCAGATGAATGAAACGCTTGATAGTATGTGCAGAGCCGTAGATAGAGAGATATTATATCAATGAACGCGTGTAATCGTACACAGATTCACTCAAACTGCTGTAGTTATAATTGTGTATGACAGACCTTCTCCAAGTTAGTCTCTCTCTCTCTCTCTCTCTCTCTCTCTCTCTCTCTCTCTTTCTTCGTATACGTATGTTTACTTATATATATATATATATATATATATATATATATATATATTTATATATATATCTATATATATATATATATATATATATATATACTATATATATATATATATATAATATATATGAACACAGATCAGTTAATCCCTTGAAGAACTCATATGTTAAAGCTTCCACAATACTAATATCTTTGGTCTGGACCGACTCAAAACCTCAGCCTTGGATGCTCAATTAGAAATGGCAGTGGAATGAATTGTGTTGCTTCCTTTCAAGATGGCGGCACTCGAGCGTGACGTCACAGATAACAATGGATGGGTCTTGCTGTATGAGCAGATGAATGAAACGCTTGATAGTATGTGCAGAGCCGTAGATAGAGAGATATTATATCAATGAACGCGTGTAATCGTACACAGATTCACTCAAACTGCTGTAGTTATAATGTGTATGACAGACCTTCTCCAAGACAGTCTCTCTCTCTCTCTCTCTCTCTCTCTCTCTCTTCTCTCTCTCTCTCTCTCTCTCTCTCTCGTATACGTATGTTTATTTATATATAGATATATAAATATATATATAATAGATATAAGATATATATATATATATATACATATATATATATATATATAATATATAGTATATATATATATATATATATATATATATATATATATATATATCTATATATATATATATATATATATATACATATATATATACTATGCCCATAGTTTGCTCTATCTCTCTCTCTCTCTCTCTCTCCTTCTCTCTCTCTCTCTCTTCTTTCCTTCACATTCTTGCTACTGCGCGTCAATTTGGCGTCCTTTTTTTTTTTTTTTTTTTTTTTTTTACACTTCAGTAGATTTTTCTGATCAAACTTAACAAATTTCTTCCACTGAAACTTCTGATTGTTCAGGAATCCAGTATAAAACGCGTAAGCAGAGTTGCCAAGCACCCTGATTGGCGGTTTTCAAATGCTTGCTACTTCTTCAAAACCCTATACTCTGTTTTTTTTCATCTGTCCACCCGCCTGTGGTGTTTTTGTATGGTAACACTGCGTCCCGGGCTTTAGATAGTTACGCTATTTGTAAGTTTTAGGTAAATAAAAGGATATCTGGGTGTACATTTGCAACTGAAAAGTGTTTTAATAATTTACTGAATGCGAATTACACCGTTAATATTCGAAATAGGATATTATTACAATCGTTGAATGTAAGCTGAAAGTAACTATCTAAAGCCCGGGACGCAGTGTTACCATACAAAAACACCACAGACGGATGGACAGATGAAAAAAAAACAGATTATAGTTATATCTGAGATGATATTAGATACAAAAATCATAGGTGTTATACTTAGTTCAGATGACGTTAAAGAGAAAAAATCACAGGTATTATACTTTGTTAATGAAACTAGATTCATGAGTTTTTATATTTATTGAAAAATGAAATTGAAGAAAGCAAAAGATTCTCCAGAGGAGAAAGTCTCCTTAGAAAGACGGAGCTCAGGTTATGATAATAAAAAGAATAAACTACTTGTTGTTGAAGCTCCTTGATTTTTAAGTGGAATTTCTCGGGACATTTGACATTTGAGCGACCGGGAAAACGCATGCGCCGATAAATCAAATAACCGATCAACCGGGGAGCCTTCATGTTGCCTATGGTACAAACATTTTCTGACAGCAATTTATGTCAAATGTATTAGACAAGAGTGGAAGAATTTTTAAGGCATCGTATGGTTACAGTGGACTCCATCATAGAAGGGGGGGGGGGGGGGGGGGGGGGGGTAAATAAAAATAATAATTAACATGGAAGCCCGTGAATCAATTTATGATTGGCAGACTTTAATGAATTATGATTTTCTTGTTTTTTTTTTCTTTCGTAAAAATAACCACCGTTAGATTATAACTATCTGCACTTGTTGTGTCCGAAGAGTAGATTTAGTTTATGTGCCTATCGTAAGCGTCTTTAGCACTCAAAAATGAGGGTCCTTTTTGTTTCGGGCCATTCTCTTAAGATTTAGATTTGTTCCTGATGCATAGTACTATGAAATGATAGGAGTAAAGATTATGATGATGAGGGATGGGACAAATTCGAGTGAGGGGCCAGTAAACAATATAGGCTTTTCTAGTTGGAACAGATGACGATTCCTGATACGTCACAGTTTTACATCGGCAAAGGTTCCAGACCAACTTGGGTCAAATGTCTCAAGATTCGATGTAAGCTTTTGCTAACTAGGAAAAGGATTGAGAGATTCCATTAGTCAATCTGGATTGTGTTTCTCGGTTAATTTTTTTATCTTTTTTTAGTAAATATATAATATATGATATTATATATATTATAATATTATATAATATTATATACTATTAGATATATATATGTGCACACACACACTAAATTTAACCGAGAAACACCATCAGGATTGACTAATGGCATGTCCTAATCTTTTCCCTAGGTAACAAAAGCATTCATCGAAGCCTACGCATCAGTCCCTCGACCCAAGTTGGTCTGGAACCTTTGCCGATATAGAATTTTGTGGTATCAAACCCAGTGTCATCTGTTCCATCATGGGAAGCCTAGATTGCTTTTCACCCCCTCACCCGAATTTATCACATCTCTCATATAATATTTACGCCTACGTGTCTCTGGCCTTAGAATATTTCATCACTACCGAGATGTTGCCAGTTCCTTGTTGACAAACTTTCTCTTCTAAATTACATCCGTAGCCACTTT
The DNA here is from genome assembly GCF_015104395.2 of Macrobrachium nipponense. Lineage (NCBI taxonomy): Eukaryota > Metazoa > Arthropoda > Malacostraca > Decapoda > Palaemonidae > Macrobrachium > Macrobrachium nipponense. The sequence goes on along the minus strand of NC_061100.1, from coordinate 129,751,717 downwards.
TTCATCCCTTTCTCTCCAGGTTATACTTCTCGTCTGAATAGCGTAGCCCGTCCAATAACAGCGATAATCAGTAAAATGCAGCAAATTTTGAAATGGTTACTGAAGCTGTGAATGGGTTTGACCGTCTTTAAATAATTATGTCCTCAAAATTCGCCGTAGTTCTATACTTATGGCTGATTCCCTTCCCTTGGTATGTTGATCACCCACCCGCCAGTCATAAGACATACCAAATTGCAGCCCTCTTACCTCAGTAATCTTTATTTTATTCAAGGTTAAGGTTAGCCATGGACCGTGCGTCTGGCACCGCTAATATCCCAACCTCCAAGACATCTTCACTTAACTTAACCACCTTGATCTGGGGAGCAACTGAGCGTTGCCCGGTCGTGGTTGACAGTTTCATACAGCAGCACATCGAGAGTTTCATACTGCATTTTACGCTGTACAGCAAACTAGATTTTTTAATTTTTTAAAAGTAAAGTACGATCATTGTTAATGAAAAAGTTCCTATCAAAATTGATTAACACCAAATCTTAATAATCCCTCCCTGAGAAAACAATGTCAAAATTCAGTTCAATTTAAAGACAAAGGTTCAATTGACGTAAAATTCCTGCTAAAGTAACAGTGTGACACATGAATCAGTATTTGAAATATAATTTGAAGATCTTCTGTATACAAATATTCTGTAGAAAACCGATGGATTAGTTCTTCATCTTGGATCTTCTCTTCCATGTAAATGCACTATGATTAGAGATAACTGAATTTACTAGTTTTATGAAGCTTATTATCCCTTCTTATGGGGAAAATCAAGAAGAATTCAGACGACCAGACGACTTTTTTACCTTGAAGGTCTGGACTTCAAGCCTGAAGATTTTATTCATCATTTTAATAAAGTTTTAAATTTTCCTCTGTTAATTCAGTATTGCATTCTTTCTTAAACAAAGGAGAAGTTATCTGTTATGGACACCGAGGTCCGCTACAGGTTCTTAATTATAATAAACAAAAAGGATTCAACAACACCAACAGTTGAAACTGGGGATACGAATCTTGAAAGAAAAACAAACAGAACAGAAGTTTATTTACAAGCTTACTAAGAGAGATAAATGCAGATTGGTTTCTCCTATTTACATAACAAAGATAAAATCTTACAGTATGTGAACTGGGAAAACAGTGCAATAATGAAATAGTTGCTGACCATTTTGCAGCTGTCGAAAATCAATGCTCGAAGCGATGGCTTCACAAAGGAGAATTGTAGAACTTCAGTCGTCTTCTTGACTCCGAGCCGCAGAAAGCAATGTCTATTCTTGATACTCGAAGGGCAGGCTACTCCTCCAAACCACAAATAAAAACGTTTCTTCTCTGAAGGGTTGCTCAACGTCGGAATATCTCCCTCTTCGACTATGGACGACTTAACTTCTGTCTCTCTCCCTGACTATGGACGACTTAAGTAGTTTCAGATCACACTCTTTCGTGCATCTTCTTCCTCTCTTGTCCTTCGTCTCTTCCTTCTTCTCTTATCTCTCTCTGATGACCTCTCAGATGATCTGATCTCTTCTACTTCCTCAGGGCATATATATAAGGCGATCTGGGGGAGGGGCTGAAAAGGGCGGAGCCTACCTGCGAACGTCGTCTCCGACAGGAACTTTTTAGAAGCATCTAGATTCTAGACGATTACATCATAGCGACGCGACGGCGCATGCAGAGTTCTAATAACACACCTGGGAGATTCTCGAGCAATCATGAGAACAGGCGCCTCCAACACGTGCGCGAATGCCTCCTCGCTGCAGATCTTCTCGAAGAAGATGCATTTTCCTTTCTTTTAATACATAATTCCTTGCTATAAAGCGATTACCATGACATCATCCCGAGTGCTAAAGAATGAAATGCTTCAGATCTGCTTTAAAAACGATAAAATTTGACAGATATTAGTAATATCCTTTGACAAAGACCTGTAATAACAAATAGGTATTTAATAGGTATTACTGGAAATTCTGTTAGGATATATAAACAACACCAAAAAAAAAAGATAAATCAATCAATACGATTTTCTGATATTGAATTCAGAGGTGGATTTTTTATGATTGTCTCCCACTCCTAGAAACCGCTGAAAGAGCTCTGGAGACTGTTCACTGACTATTAACCCAAGAGCGATCCAAGAGGACTGCAGAGAGAGAGAGAGAGAGAAGTTATAGGGAAAGGATATAGTATGTTATATATTATGAATATAATAGAATTAAAAGTGACTGTTGCCATGCCATTGCCCAGAAATAAATCAGTCTGTTAACTCTTCAACTGTCTGTGTAAAAAAAAAATAACAAAAAAATGAATAAATAAATAAATATGAAACTCTAGAGAGAATATGAGAGAGAAGAAAACCTGTCTCGCGCAACCGAGTTTATCATTTCATGATTTCCCCGGCAGGTGTCTGTTACCTTCCGTTCGATGGGGTCGTACAATAATAGCATCCCTTCGCTTCATTCCTTTAATCCTCTTTCTGAAGTCTATTCAAAATAGACGGCGAAGACCTTTGAAGTTGCAACCATAGATATAGAGGTTGTAAACCTCTTGCTTGATGAAGTGGTAAATTCTCGCTAGTCTTATCAGTTGCTTCGTTGTCAAGATTTCTCTTAGCCCGACTTTTTTTTTTCCTTTTTCTTCTGTTTTCAAAGATTTCTTTCGATTTCATATGTCTGTAGGGTCGATGACCTTTGAAACTGCAACGCCACTTAGGTGAATCAGCTCCCAAACGGTCATTCAATTGTCGCCCATTTCTTAATCATTTGATTATAGTTCATCTCTTAATCCTTCGGTTACAGTCCATTCCTTATTCATTAAAGGATAACGCATCTCTTAGGATAGATAACTTGGCAATCCTATTTGAAGATTTTGCTGGGATATAAGCCATCTGGCCCCCACCCCCTCGCAGGGAACATGTCGACATTTATTACCAATAATATATACACAATGGAATATTTCATTCCTGACCGTTACCTGCTCATAGGAATGTTTCGTACCTGTCTGGTCCAGTTGTATGGAGCTGCCACAGTCTTCACCTCCTACAGAAACCCAATGTCGGTAGAGACACCCTGTTAGTTCGAAATATCATTAGAGAATCAAGTTTGATACTACAAACAAACGCGACTCTTCTTTCGACGGATGATCTGTTTTTATTGGAGATATATCTATATAAACGGTATCCCAGTAATGAGATAGATAAACGAGATGTTTCTTCCGATATGAGCTGTAATATACACGTCACGCTTTAGAACCGCCAGAACCTGAATCAGCTACACAAGGAAGAAAATTCCAGTGTTGAAATCCTTCGATCATTTTCTTCACGACCAGCCCCATCCGTCACCTACAGTATCACCTCCTTCATACCGTAGGGCCTCGTCCTGCCCTAGTTACTGTGATGATTATTATCGACCTAATCTTCATCCAACTAAACTTTCTTCATCTAACTAGAATTTCCCACAAAGGATATGGCTACCATTCATTTTGATCTAAAGTTTTCACGGTCGAAACACCTTCTAATACCATCATAATGGTAAGAAGCAGACCCACAATTACACCACGAATTACTTCCAAGGGGAAGACGATGCAGCACTTGGACCATAACATAACAGACACCATTACACCATTTGGAGCAATAACGCGGAAATTTCCTCTTTTTCCAAAAAGCCCCCATCGCCGCCATTGTGATCGCCGCAGCTCACTAAATTTCTGTAGGATATTTCACTTGGCCAAATGGCCTTTTCCCATTAAACGAAAGTCTGTAATATCGCTATTAAGAAAACCTCGTATGAAAGGGACTTAGACGCTTCATAGGAGCAAATGGACCGGGAATTGAAACAACGGAACATTTTTTTTTTGCTGTTGCAGTTTTCTTGCCATACACGCAGACAACCACATGCACACATTTCCGCCAGCCCCCTAACCACCCCCCTCCCCCCCAACACCAAATAAAAGATGAAGGTGATTGTCAATAGCTGCTGCTTCCGTCATAAAAGCTTCACTTTTTGTTGTCACTCTCCTTTGGAATTCTTTGAAGTTTTTTTTTACTAAAGAAATAATTGAGCTGTGGAAGGAAAGAAGTTTGATAAATAATGAAAGGTTCCTAAACCAGAAGGGTTAAAATAAATTCGTCACGGAATCCTTCTATGTAATTATATCGTGCATTTATTACTCTCATTTATCAGTTGCTGTATTTCTATTATTCTGCTTAAGTTTAATCTCTGTTTTCTTACTAGTGACTATTGTAGCAAACAGAATAGTAATGATAATAATAATAATAAATACGTCGACAGAATCATAAGCGAAAACATCAACAAACAATGAAAATGATATAGTCAATAAAGTTGACAATTATTTTTAGAAATACCCATTGTTAACCATGTGTCGAGGACAGATGCTAAAAAACAAAAAAAAAACTATTGTGAATGTAAAAGCAGAAATTACTAAATAAATTGTACATGGCAACATGCAAAGCAGAATGAATCCAACTCCTCCACAGGCACACAACACCCCCCCCCCACAAAACCGCACCCCTCCTTGTATGTGTATACAACAATTACTGACCAGTAGAGATGGCTTTATGTTTTGTAATAATTTGGTACTTTTCTCTTTCAGAGTTTAGCACTGCCAAAATAAGAATTATAAGATGGACATACAGATTTTAAGAAGACACGCTTGTTTGATTGTTTTTCCCATATAAAGAGTTTTTAATGTCAAATTTAGCCATAGTTGAAAAATAATCGTAGATTCTTAATATTTCTACTCAGATGTTTTTCAATTGTCTATTTATTATTAATAATAAAACAAATCATTCGACACATGCAACTGAAAATGAGAGAGAGAGAGAGACGAAAGCTAAAGCTTCATCAGAACCGAATCCCAGGTCGTGTCCCCTGAGCCATGGTAAGCAAGTGGCGCATAAGCAGTTGTACTAAAAGTTCTCATTCACAGAAGCCGGAAGAATCCGCCAACATAAATTAGACATATTCGTCATTTCCTCTTCTTCATATCAACACACATCTAAAATCTGAAAGCACCAGCATATTCATGGTGAAGCTCTCGTATGACAACACAAGTTTTATTATCATCTTGATCGCCTGAATGATGCAAAATCCGATGATCATCGCTTACCTGGCACAGGGGACACGACCTGGGATTCGGATCTGATGAAGCTTTTCCTTTCGTCGCTCACCACTCTCTCTCTCATTCTCGCTTTTTCAGTTTCACGTGTCGAACGATTTATCAAAATTATATAGACAATTAGAAATCTTGAGAAAAAAAAAACAAAGAAATTGTGATTATTTTTCAACTATGGCTAAATTTAGCATAAAAATTCTTCATATGGGGAAAACAATCAAACAAGCATGGGTAGAGAGAGTAGCGTTTACAACAGAGCCTTTAGACTAATTAGTTCTTCCATTTCATTTTTGCAGTGCTAAACTATGAGAGAAATAAGCACTAATATTATAGCTGAAGACCATCTAGAGGTCAAGAAAATTTATAAATACATCAGTTCGGCCAAACCTGGGGGAATTCCCCCAGATCTGAGAGAAATGGGGATCGTCTCAGGGAATTAAGTAATAAGATGAGTATATCGTTCAAATTGTGTCAAGCTTTCAGATATTGATCCAAGCAATAAAAAAAATCACAAAAGTCATGATAACATTAATCGGGAGGACTAGCAATGACACAACCAATAAATGAACCATTACCAAGTGATATTTTGAAAAGATTCAAGAATGAATGCTTAAAATTTCTTGTCGAACTCTGCATTCAAATAGGGAAGGGATTTCCATTTGATGAAGGCAGTGTCACTGCCAAGCATCAAACGTAAGTCTTTTGCCATCATCAATAACTGGGATTGCAAGCAATTTCCCAAATTTAGCACCGCCAGCTCAAGTGAATGACCTTGACGATCAGTGGAGAAGTTATCACAAGGGACAATTGTCACGGACCATCGAGAGGTCTGCCACAGGTTCAATATTAAAATAAACAAAAGAATAAAACATCAACAGTTGAAACTGGGGGTACGAATATAGAAAGATACACAAACAGAACAAAGGTTTATTTACAAGCTTATTAAGAAAGATAAATGCAGAATGGTTTCTCCTATTTACATAACAAAAGTAAAATCTTACACTGCGTGAACTGGGGAAACAGTGAGTTAATGAAAATACTTGCAGAAGAGTTAAGCAGCTGTTGAAAATCAATGCTCGAAGCGATGGCTTCACAAAGGAAAACTGTAGAACTTTAGATGTCTTCTCGGCTCTATACTGCAGAAAACAATATTCATTCTTCATACTTGGAGGGCAGGAACTTCTCAAAACCTCTTGTAGGACATTTCTTCTCTGAAGGTTTGCTCAACGTCGAAATATCTCGGTCGTCCACTCCCTGACGGCGACTTGACCAGATTCTATTCAAACTCTCGTGTGCCTTCCTCCTCTCTCATCCTTCGTCAGTTCCTTCTTCTCTTATCGCTCTGATGATCTGATGAACTCTGATGGTCTCTGCTCTGCTCTCTCCTACTTCATCAGTCGTATTTATACGGCGACCCGGGGGCAGGGCCTACGGGGGGGCGGAGCATAAACGTCACAGACTCCCGAGATGACAGGAAATTTCTAGAAGGATCTAGACAAAATGTTACATCATAATACGCTGCATTCCTAATGACATGTCGGCACCCGTTGAGTTCCATATCCCACCTGACGCTTCTAGAACAATCATGAGAACAGGCGCCCCAACATGTGCGCAAATGCCTCTCTGCTGCAGACCTACTTGAAGAAAATGCATTTTCATTTCCTTTATTATATATTACTTCACGGTAGAGCGATTACCATGACTCGTTCCCCCAAAAGTAAATAAAATAAAATCAACTTATTTTCTTTTTTCTAAAGAGAAACAAGAATCAAACAGCAGGGGAACAATTCTGCATAAAACTTTAATCCAGTCAAATATGAACAATCTCCATTCACTCACCCACTCGTGCCAAAACAAAAAACGGTCATGAGGCTACTCATTCTAAAAAATCTCTAAAGAGGCTATCAGCTATTACATTATCCTTTCCTCTTAATTTTTTGTTTTCTGAACTCTAATTGAAAACCTGGAACTTTTTAAGCACCTCTGAGTTTTTCTCAAAACCAACTCCTCTCTGTGACACCATTATCATGGGAACGGGCGGTGGCCACAGCACAGGGCGTTCTTTATGATTCTGAAGCAAGTTTACATGCATCCACTTTGCTCTACACTTACCCATCTCGATTACATAATTTAGATTCCCCCTCTTCTCTAACACTGAAAAAGGACCTTCGAACTTATAAGATAAAGAGGGACCTTCTTTCTGGACTAGTACTAAAACTTTATCTCCCACACAGAACCTTCTCTCTTTTGCTCCAAGATCATGTTTCTGTTTAGTCTCCCCTTGACTTTCACTCTCGTTCTCTTTCGCTAGCTGCCAAGCACTTTCGTTCTTCTCCGCTAGTTGCCAAGCATCTCCTATATTCTTTTAAGATTAGTTACGTAGTCCTCACTACCTTCTTCAAGCATTAAGTTACATTTTAGCATTTCCAAAGGACCTTTAGCGGTGTGACCAAAAACCAGCTCGAAAGGACTAAATCCTGTAGTGTCATTTGGTGCCAACCTTAAAGCTAACAGAACAAATGGTAACTTTTCTTCCCAGTCATATTCAAAGTTACTACACAGTTTTTGCAAACAACTCTTTAACGTTTGGTGAAACCGCTCAACAATGCCTTGTGATTCGGCATGATAAGGTGTGGAAGTTACGAGTTTAATGCCTAACTCTTTCATTCTATCCTTGAAATATTTTGATACAAAATTACTACCATTATCACTCTGCAGTGTACAAGGCAGACCAAACTTTGAAAAATAATCTAACAATCGTTTAACTACGGCCCTCGTGTTACAGCTTCTTACAGGTATCGCCTCTGGATAGTGGGTTAGACTATCAATAATTGTTAACAGATATGTACTCCCTCCCTTACTTTTAGGCAACGGTCCGACAATATCGATTACTGCATTCTCAAAAGGTTCACCTACTGAAGGAATATTACACAACTGAGCTCTGGGGATTACTTGATTTGGTTTCCCTGCAATTTGGCATTCATGACAGCTTAAAACATACCTCTTTACATCACTCCTCATTTTAGGCTAAAAGTACGCCCTACTAATACACCTGAAAGTTTTATTTACTCCCAAATGTCCTTGCTCATCATGTGCTAACTTCAAAACTAGCTCATGAAGCTTCCTAGGAACCACTAATTGTTCGGTGATTTCCTTTTTACTACCTGACTTAGGACGAACATAACGACATAATACATCGTCCTTCAAACAAAATGTTTCCTTACACACATTATCGAGATCATCATACAGCTTTCATTCAAAAATTCGGGTTAGTGTCTCATCCTCTCTCTGAAACTTAACTAGCTCATCCTTATTCAAAAGGTTAGTGCCTAATTCATCATTGTAACTATTACTTGATTCCACGACATCGACTATGTTACTCTCAACAGCTACACCTTCTCCTTGGCTATCACTGTTAACGATAGAGTTAGGTCTCTCAGCCACACTCACGCCAAGATCAACCTAGCCACCTCTATCACACTCGTTCAAATCCACAAACCCACTCTCGTTCGAATCCACGAACTCACTCTCGTTCGAATCCACGAACAAATTATGACCATAGCCTATGTCTATATCTAAATCTGACCTAGTTACTACCATTTCAGGCACTGGAATCTCACTCACAACAGGATTCACATTCTTGGATAAAGCTAAGTCATTACCGACAATAATGTCAACGCCATAAATGGGCAAACTATCAACAACTGCTAGTTTCACTTTCCCTGACACTACCTGACTTTCTAAGTTTAACTTCAACAAAGGACAAAGAACACAAGTGTTAGGGAATCCACCTAACATGACTTTTTCTTCCATATTGATTTCCGCCCTCTCTGGCACACTCTCTCTCCTAATCAGTGAGACAGCAGCTTCTGTGTTTCGAAGCGAGACTACTTCTCTCGAATTTACTCCTCCAAGAGAGGAAACTACACCTTCTGACAGAAATTCACCAAAATATTTCCTAGTTTCTCTCATCACATCCTTCCTGCACAATTTCTTGCTAAATGCCCTTTCCCATTACATTGGAAACAAGTTAATTCTGAACCACTAGATTCTTAGAAACCTTAGACATATGACCAGGTTTTCCGCATGTGTAACAGGAATCGTTACTTTTACTCGCATTGCTATTACTAGAACTGAAACCTTTACCGCTTTGTACTCTACCAGATCATTTCGCTTCTTACTAACACTTAAATTATGAGTCAAACTGTATTCGTCAGCTAACCTAGTTGCTCCTGCATAAGATACTTCTATTCTATGTTCTATATAAAGCTTAATCTCAGGGGATACGTTATCTTTGAAGTTTTCTAACAACATTAAGTTCTTCAAACCATCAAAATCATCAACTTTAGCAGAAGTTAACCAATAAAAAAACAGCCTTTCTAACTTCTTACCATAGTCTACATACGAAATATTCTCTTCCTTCCTCAAACTTCTAAATTTCTTACAGTACGCCTCCGGTACTAACCTGTACATGCTGAGAACAGTTTCTTTCACGATATCATAATCATCACATTCCTCCTTAGACATGCAACTATACACAGTAAGTGCCCTACCACTCAAAACTGACTGTAACTATAGAGTCCACATTTCTTTAGGAGAACCTACTCTTTCCATTAACCCTCTTACGCCAAATGGACGTATTAAACGTCGTGTCAAAATGTTTCCCGTATGCCGAATGGACGTATCATACGTCGACTCAAAAAAGCTTTTTTTTTAAATTCGCGGAAAAATACTTATAGGCCTACCAACCGAAAACTTTTGAATCACGCGCCTTGGGGGATGCTGGGAGTTCACGGATCAAGGCGTTGTTTTGTTTACAATCGCTACGCAGGCGCGCAAGCGCGAATTTCTTTCTTATCGCACTAAAAAGTATCAGTGACACATCTCAAAAATTATTTCGTCACTTTGACATAATTTTTGCACCATTTTAAATTATCCATTACATGAAGTATTATATATGAAAATGTGCGCAATTGCATTTAAAATACAACAAAAAAATACTCATGATAGTAGCTTTTATCAGTTTTCGAAATATTTTCATATGAATAACGTTTAGTGCAAAAATTTCAACTTTCGGTCAAACTTTGACTCTACCGAAATGGTCAAAAAACGCAATTGTAAGCTAAAACTCTTATATTCTAGTAATATTCAATCATTTATCTTCATTTTGCAACGAATTGGAAGTCTCTAGCACAATATTTCGATTTATGGTGAATTTATGGAAAAAAAACACACATTTTCCTTACGTCCGCGCGGTAACTCTTCCGAAAAAATCAGAATTTTTTTTGTGCGATTGTCGAAATGTTTTCACCATTTAAAATTAGCTGTTACATAAAGTTTTATATATGAAAATGTGCGCAATTTCATGTAGAATACAACTAATAATGATTGAAAGTTGTAGCTTTTCTCTTTTTTCGAAATATTTGCATATAAATCACGATAAATAGAAAAAAACCACGTTCGGTCAAATTTGACTCTACCGAAATAGTTGAAAACGCATTTGTAAGCTAATACTCTTACGGCCTAGTAATATTCAGTCATTTATCTTCATTTTGAAGCAAATTTGAAGTCTCTAGAACATTATTGTGATTTATGGTGAATTTTTGAAAAATATATTTAACTTCCCTCCGCGCGCCGATTCGCGGCCGCAAGTCTCCGAAATGCGGACATCGCATTTATACTAATATTTGCTCCTTTTCATATTAGCCGTTTTATAGAGTTTCATATATCAAAATGTGCGAAAATTCATGAAAAATACAATAAAAAATAATTAAAGGTTGTAGCTTTTTCCCATCTCCGAAATATATGCATATAAAAAAATATATATATAAAAATTTCGACATTTTGTCAACTTTAACTCGTCCGAAATGGTCTAAATGTGCAATCTTATCTAAAACTCTTACAGTATCGTAATATTCAATCATTTGTCTTCATTTTGAAACAAATTTGAAGTCTCTAGAACAATATTTCGATTTACGGTGAATTTAAAAAAAAAAAAACATTTTTTTACGTCCGCGCGTTACGAATTCGTACATCATTTTGTGATAAAATTTTTCTGGTGTTGCTTTTATTGTTTTACAATGCATTATATATCAAAATGATTGCAATTTAGTGTACAATACAGCAAAAAAAAGTAACTCGTTAGCTTTGACCGTTTTTTGCACAGCATGATTTGAATACAATTATGTATGATTTTTTTTTTTCGCTACCATATATCGCATTATTTACATATTATGATATTATTTTTCACTTATGATGATTGCATATTAAACTTCAGGCAATACAAAAAAGGAGCCAAAAAATGAACTCTAATCTTCAAAACTAAGCGCGCTGTGATTTTTTGAAAAAATTATTTTTCCGCTTCCGCGCTCACTCCAAACCGTCCCCGGCATACGGGAGAGGTTTTGATTTTTAGGGCTTCGGCGTAAGAGGGATAACTTCTCAAAACACATGAAATATTTTGTTACATCTTCCTCATCAAACTTTGGTACTAATTTCAGCACTACACTCATACCTAACCTATCAGGTTCGTTTTCGTTCTCGCCTGTCTGACTGTTATGAGTACTTTGCCTTAACCAAGCAATTTCCAACTCATGCATATGTTCTTTCTCTCTTTCTTCCTGCTGCTATTACAACATTTCTCTCTCTTGCTGCATTTTCATTGCTTCTATCTCTTGCTGCACTTCTCTTTCAGCTGCTCTGTCCTTTCCCTCAGCCACTCTTTCATCTCTCTCATACTTTTCTCTTTCTTTCTTTTCAACATACTCACGGAGATCATTCCCCTCTAGACCTAGAAGCTTACCAGACTCAATAAACTCTTTCACCATCTCACTCATTCTGGTTCTTTCTATATTCTCCCTGTTTCAAACTGTTACAGTGCCGAATATCCTGGCAAGGTCGTTTATTCTTCATACTTGGAGGGCAGGAACTTCTCAAAACCTCTTGTAGGACGTTTCTTCTCTGAAGGTTTGCTCAATGTCAAAATATCTCGGTCGTCCACTCCCTGACGGCGACTTTACCAGATTCCAATCAAACTCTCATGTGCCTTCCTCCTCTCTTATCCTTCTCTTATCTCTCTGATGATCTCACACTGATGATCTGATGATCTCTGCTGGTCTCTCACTGATGATCTCTGCTCTGCTCTCTCCTACTTCATAAGTCGTATTTATACGACGACCTGGGGGCAGGGCCTACGGGGGGCCGGAGCATGAAACGTCACTGACTCCCGAGATGACAGGAAAATTTCTAGAAGGATCTAGACGAAATGTTGCATCATAATACGCTGCATTCCTGACGACATGTCAGCACCTGTTGAGTTTCATATCCCACCTGACGCTTCTATAACCATCATGAGAACAGGCGCCTCCAACATGTGTGCGAATGCCTCTTTGCTGCATACCACATGAAGAAAATGCATTTTCATTTCCTTAACATATAATTCCTTGCTATAGAGTGATTACCATGACAACAACATACCACAATACTGGTCTAATTTACGTTCCATCAAGATAGCATATATGGGCAATTCCAAGTTTGGCACTAATTTCTGAATTTATTATGACAAATCTATCATGTTTACCACTTTCCTCAGCGTGGTGTGTAGAGCGCAATTTTATTTTTCACAAGTGAACAACATTAATTAAAACTAGGAAAACTAATTCATTAGAAGCACAAACGTAGCTGATAGAATTTTGGCCAAACAATCAATCACGAAAAACAATTCAGACTGTACTAATTGGGAACCAAGCAAGGGATTAATTGGTGGTGTAGAAAAGGGATAACAAGTACCAAGTACATCAAACGTATGAAAGAAAATAATATAACAATGAATTAAGAGGCAAAAGAAGACCAGGAATAGCACTTGGATTAACCATTGATATGTAGGGCCTAAACTTTTATTAAATTGTACTTCATTTAACTAAATGTTATTTTTATTATGAATTTAGAGGCAAAAGAAGAGCAGGAATAACACTTGGATTAACCATTGATATGTAAAATTGATTAAATATACTCCATTTCACTAAATGTTAGTTTTATTACAATCTGGGGTGGCTTTTAGTTAAATCTGGGGGAATTTCACTGAGGTCCTGGGGGAAACTGAAAAATTTCATATGTGGGGAGAGCTTTTTTCATGTTGCCATGTACAATTTATTTAGTAATTACTGCTTCACATTTAACGATGTTTTTTTTTTTCAGTATCTGTCCTCGACACAGGGTTAACAATGGGTAATTCTATGACTTGGCGGTTCAGATCCTCAAAAAATAATGTCAACTCTATTGACAATATTATTTTCATTGTTTGTTGATGTTTTTCCTTAAGATTCTGTTGACGTATTTATTATTTATTATTATTATTATTATTATTATTATTATTATTATATTATTATATTATTATTTATATTATATTATTATTATTATTATTATTCTGTTTGCTACAACAGTCACTAGTAAGAAAACAGAGATTACTATAAAGCACTAGATATTTATATAATATATATATATCTTATATATATATAATATATATATATGTATATATATATATATATATATATATATATATATATATATATATAGTCTCAGTAATTGGGGGCGGCTACTTGAAATCTTAGCTTGATGATAAATAACAGTGCCAAGACCAGGAAGAACATTCTTTATTAAACGAGCTTTCGAGGTTTAAAACCTCATCTTCAGGCTGAAAAAATGACAAGGATGAGAAATCACTAAAAAATTACATTAAAATGAATTGTCTTATTAAAAGCTTCAGTAAGAATATAAATAAAACGAACATCACATACAAACTAAATATTAAAAATTACGAAAAACTAAAACAAAACGCAAAACATACAAAAACTGAAAATAAAAATAAAAATAATATGAAAGGTAAACAAACTACACTCAAAAAATAAAATGGCTAACGACCCACTTTTGTGTACCTACTATGAAACTATATGATAGCTAGTTGAATACCGGACGAGTTGTTGTTCAATTCCGGTTCATTTTCTTAATAAACAGCGACTCTGAAAATTAAAGGTCCAGTCTATTTGAGCAAAAAGACAGTACTGCTAAAATCTAGGTGAGTGAAAGGATGGTCGTGTGCTAAACTGTGTTCCCTTATGGCAGAAAAAGGTGGTTTAGAAAGAGGAAACCTAGTTCTAACGGAAAGACCTCTGTGTTCCAAATTTCTGTGTCTAAGCCAGCGGGAACTGGATCCCACGTATCGCAGACCACACTGCGAACAGGTAAACAAGTAAACGACACTCGAATTAAGGTCACAGAAGAGCAGCTTCTCCCTCACTTTTCATACTTGTTTTGATTCATGGAATTGTTTTGACAATTCGAGTGTTTCATATTTTATGCTCTTGATATTTGAAACTGTGCTGTTTATTAACAAAAAATACAAAATCGTGTTTTTTTAAAGGATTGACCCGTGGAATTTAATCATCAAAAGTGGATCACCCAAAAATAAAGCATATATAAATTATCAGAACCTACATTGGGTTATATTTCGGGGATTCTGTCATACATGTCTTTTTAATAACTTTTTCAGTCCGCCCTCCGATCTAAAATAAGCTACTGACGATAGAGGGCTGAAAACTTGTATTTCGATCATACACCCTCCAGTCACCAAATATGCCAAATTGCAGTACTCTAACCTCAGTAGTTTTTATTTTATTCAAGGTTAAAGTTAGCCATGGAATGTGCATTTGGCAGCACTTTCTGTAGGCATGAGACATGCCCTTACTCCACCACATCTGGTCTGGTGAGCAACTGAAACGCTACCGGTGGCGGTCAGGCACTAGCGTTGCCAGATACTTTATAATGAATTGTTGTACAATAAGGCTACAAAATGGCGTACAATCACTGGCAAAAGTTGCACATTGTTACTTTTTCCCCAAAACATTTATAAGAATGAACAGATGTTTAATTTTTTAAAAGTAAAATTTGTTATTAAATGACAATGGTAATAATAATAGAAATAGTGATTGTGATACAATAATATCACATAACTTCACTATTATTAATAAAATTGCATCACTAACTTCATCTAGATTAAGGAAAAAACTGTTGAGTACATTTTTTAAGTAAAAGGGTAGAGAAATATATAAAAAAGCTTCATAAATCATACTCCAATAGCTTCGAAAATATATAGTATTCGATATTCTTCAATTGTCAAACCAAATCCATGATTCAAAATAACTTCAATTGAGGTACTTCAAATGTAATGAAAAGTGTCATAAACATTACACTAAAATATAGCCTGCATACCAAAATAAATAACACAGCTGGAAATGTAACCTGTATAATCATCAAAATAAAGTTCCTTATAAGTAATGAATTTGAGGTGGCACCTGACAAGGGGAAAGTTCAGATACTGTAAGATTTTATTTTTGTTATGTAAATAGGAGAAACCATTCTGCATTTATCTTTGTTAGTAAGCTAGTAAATAAACCTTTGTTTTGTTTGGTTCTCTTTCCATATTCATATCCCAAGTTTCAACTGTTGGTGTTGAATCCTTTTTGTTTATTATGATTAAGAACCGGTAGCGGACTTCGGTGTCCGTAACAAGGTTAGCTAAGTAAACAGTTGTAAACAAAATAGGAACCTAAGTCATTCCAAGAATTTCCTTTCATCTTAATACTTGCCTTCCAAAAAATATAAATTACTAGGAGAGAGAGAGAAACTTGCCTTTCAAGACTATAAATCATCAGGAGGAAAAGAGAGAGAGAGAGAGAGATAGATAGAGAGAGCGAGAAAGATAACTTACCATTCAAAACCATAAATTACAAGTAGAGAGAGAGAGAATGTTACACAGAACGTGCCTCTCAAAACTATACAGTACAGAGAGATAGAGAAAAAGAGGCAACCTATCTTTCAAAACTATTAATAAGAGAGAGAGAAAAAACATAATTTCAAAACTGTAAATTACTAAGAGAGAGGGAGAGAGAGCTTAAAAGCAATCTCTTCACCTTAATTCATTTAGTGTACATATCATCCATCAGTGATTTGTCATATATTAACGAAATAGATAATTAAGACAATGTGTTTAAGACACCGTTGAGAATGCGATTTGTATCTTTTCTTTTTGAGTGAGATGACGCGATGGGTTGTGACATTTTTAGAATGTAGGATCATCAATTTAGCTTCTCCTTGGAAACAGTGGCCCAAAGTGACAAGCCTTGGAAGTGCTAGCTCATACTTCCTTGAGTGGCGCGATGTCGAAGTTGCTGTCTAAGCAGATCACTGCCACGTCCTATCTTTATCCACTGGTGCTTGATGCAGAGGTGCGTTCTGAATCTGGTTTGGGGCGGTTTCTTGGGCGTGAACAATGCGTGTGTTTGTGCGTGCGTGCAAGCTTTTTCCTACATAATGAGAAAGTAAGGTAACCAAGAGGGGAGATCGCTACAGAGTCGGTGAAGAGCCAAGATGGCTTCTTCAATAGTATTTTTAGTGAAGTATGTATAATCTGTGTTGAATGGGTAAGCATACTTATTCTTTAGCCAAAAGTGTGGCTTGACTGTATTTTGAATATTGTTTCAAAGATGTTCTATTTCATTTGACCTTTTTATTTTGCTTTTTAATCTTTTGCTTATCGACATGTTCTCCTGTCTTTTTATAGGTGGATCTGAGACAAAAGGGAATTGATATGGGAACTTAACCCTCTTAAGCCGGAGCCCTAAAAATCAAAACGTCTCCCGTATGCCGGGCCTGGTTTGGAGTGAGCGCGGAAGTGGAAAAAATAATTTTTTCAAAAAATTACAGCGCGCGTACTTTTGAAGATTAAGAGTTCATTTTTGGCTCCTTTTTTTGTCATTGCCTGAAGTTTAGAATGCAACCATCAGAAAAAATATATCATTATCATATGTAAATAATGCGATATATGGTAGCGAAAAAAAAAAAATTCATACATAATTGTATTCAAATCACGCTGTGCAGAAAACGGTCAAAGCTAACCAGTTACTTTTTTTTGCGTTGTATTGTACACTAAATTGCGATCATTTTGATATATACATTGTAAAACAATAAAAGTAACACCGGAAAAATATTATCACAAAATGATGTACGAATTCGTAACGCGCGGACGCAAAAAAAATATTTTTTTCAAAAATCACCGTACTTTATTCTAAATAATGTTCTAGAGAC
>NC_061100.1:129721928-129729428 GCF_015104395.2 Macrobrachium nipponense | reverse complement strand
GTATAGTTTCTGTTACGTCGTTGCAGGTGTTCTTCGTGTTGAGAAACTCTTTTTTTGGGGGGAATTATAATTTTTGGGAGCCCTTTTTACACTTTTAGACTAGACGACTGTACCTGTAACTTTATAAGAATTTTGTGATGATATTTGTATTTATATTACTTTATTCTCATCCATTCTGCTTCAACGTCTGTTATTATTTGAATAAAGACATATTTGAGAAACGCTTTTTTTAGGAATCATAACTTTTAGGAGCTCTTGCTTTCACTTTTATACTAGACACCTTTTCCTGTTAGTTTACAAGAATTGTTTGGTGATTTTCGTATTTATATTATTTTATTCAAATCCCTTTTGGTTAAATGTCTGTTATTATTTCAATAGAAATGATACTCGAGTTAATACTTTCGTTAACCATCCTTTTGTTTCTCCCAGTTCGTTTGAATGCCTCTCTGTCAAATTATTCCCCAGCTCTCGCTTAAAAGTAGGTTAATATAAATAAGATTTCTGTAATAATAAAAACATTGAACAGTGTAGTGCTTTTCTGCTTTGGAGTCCCTTACTTTTCTAATTCTTGATTTCCCCAACTCCGTATTCGAACACCATAAACGAAGAGAAGCAAGAGAAGGAAGGCGAAGGACAAGGAAAGCCAAGTCTCCCTCCCTCCGGTAGCCTCCGCATGTAAATGTTTGTCCTACGGGTGTTTATCTCATTCCCTTTCTATGCGTCCTACAATAACATCAAATGGCGTCGATAGTGGGTCCCCGAGTTTCCTTCCAGCCAGGTCTCACTTCCATGAATTTTTCCCCTTCTCCTTCCCCGATAGGCAAAGGGCGCTCGCCTCGTTGTCGAAGACTTCGGACGAAGACATCTCCCAGTTCCCGATAAGCTTGTGGTCGTGTCTGTTGACGCCGTCAGTTCGGTACCACTTCAGGGAGCCTTCCGGTTGCCTGGCGATACGACGTCGTCCTGCCAATGCATAGCGATGTGTTCTCCTCCTCCCCCTCCTCCTCCTCCTTATCAGGTCAGGCTGCCTAGGAGCCGTGGGAATCTTTATCTCAGGTAGGACGCCAAACGCAGACGAGGCGTATCCTGCAAAAATGATTCTGTAGATTGGAGAGCATTGATTGCTAATTATATCAGAATTAAAGTTCACGTGAAACGTTTGCTCCTTCTGCACTACATCGTAGATTTGTTCTTGTCATTTAACCATTCGTAGCTAAAACTGAGATTTCTATGCAAAAAGTCTATTAACAATTAATAGTAAACAGTACTGAGTTGAAACTTTTTACATCAATGAGCAAGAATCCAAGCTTTCATTACTATAATTATAAACTCCCCTTAGTTGCCTTCACTCTCTGAAACTCGCCATAACGAATAATATTTGTTATTTCAGTTGTCAGAAAATTATTTAATTCACCATCACCATTATACTTTAAATACAGTCTGTGTGTTATTCTGACATATTAAACGGCTGTCTTCCTGACAAATGTTTTGAGATATAATTGCAATCTGAATCCATAAGCATCATTATTAAATGATGACCTCATGAAGCGTAAAGACTGTGATGCTCTTAGTTTAAGAGAGGCTGTATTGCTAAAATGAAGGTCACGTTCTTGCTTTTTTATTACTTTTTTTCACCATTTCGTAACTATTTTTTGTTCCGTAATTGTTTATATGCCTTCGATTATTTTTTATCTTTTATTTTTTTATTGCCAATAGTATATTTCTATATTGTTTGTCGTTCTGACATTATTTCTGTACTTAATTAAGTACATTTTGTACTATAATATCAGTGGGGGAGCTTTTGGCGCATATAATAGTAATAATTTTTACTATTAAAATCAGTGATTTACAGGTGGATGTACTTTTAGCGATGTACAGAATAATAATAATAATAATAATAATAATAATAATAATAATAATAATAATAATAATAATAATAATAATATTATTATTATTGTTTTTTTTTTTTTTTTTTTTTTTTTTTTTTTTTTTTTTTTGCTCTATCACAGTCCTCCAATTCGACTGGGTGGTATTTATAGTGTGGGGTTCCGGGTTGCATCCTGCCTCCTTAGGAGTCCATCACTCTCCTTAATATGTGTGCCGTTTCTAGGATCACACTCTTCTGCATGAGTCCTGGAGCTACTTCAGCCTCTAGTTTTTCTAGATTCCTTTTCAGGGATCTTGGGATCGTGCCTAGTGCTCCTATGATTATGGGTACGATTTCCACTGGCATGTCCCATATCCTTCTTATTTCTATTTTCAGATCTTGATACTTATCCATTTTTTCCCTCTCTTTCTCTTCAACTCTGGTGTCCCATGGTATTGCGACATCAATGAGTGATACTTTCTTCTTGACTTTGTCAATCAACGTCACGTCTGGTCTGTTTGCACGTATCACCCTATCCGTTCTGATACCATAGAGTCCCAGAGGATCTTTGCCTGATCGTTTTCTTATCACTCCCTCAGGTTGGTGCTCGTACCACTTATTACTGCAAGGTAGCTGGTGTTTCTTGCACAGGCTCCAGTGGAGGGCTTTTGCCCCTTGAATCATGCCTCTTTTTGTACTGGTTCTGTGAAAGTGCCGGGCATTCGCTTGCTATGTGGTTTATGGTTTCATTTTTCGTATTACACTTCCTACATATGGGAGAGATGTTATTTTCCAACTATCGTTCTTTGAACATATCTGGTTCTTAGGGCCGATCTTGTGCCGCCTGTTATCATTCCTTCAGTTTCCTTCTTTAGCTCTCCCCTCTGTAGCCATTGCCATGTGTCATCGCTGGCTAGTTCTTTAGTCTGTCTCATGTATTGTCCGTGCATTGGTTTGTTGTGCCAGTCCTCTGCTCTGTCTGTCATTCTCCTGTCTCTGTATATTTCTGGGTCTTCGTCTACTTTTATTAGTCCTTCTTCCCATGCCTCTTTAGCCACTCGTCTTCACTGGTTTTCAGATATTGCCCCAGTGCTCTGTTTTCAATGTTGACGCAGTCCTCTATACTTAGTAGTCCTCTCCCTCCTTTCTTTCGTGTTATGTATAGTCTGTCCGTATTTGCTCTTGGGTGTAGTGCTTTGTGTATTGTCATATGTTTCCTGGTTTTCTGATCTATGCTGCGAAATTCTGCCTTCGTCCATTCCACTATTCCTGCGCTGTATCTGATTACTGGCACTGCCCATGTGTTTATGGCTTTTATCATATTTCCGGCGTTGAGTTTTGACTTGAGTATCGCCTTGAGTCTCTGCATATATTCTTTCCTGATCGTGTCCTTCATCTCTTGGTGTTTTATATCCCCTCCTTCCATTATTCCCAGGTATTTGTATCCTGTCTCATCTATGTGTTTGATGTTGCTCCCATCAGTTCTCGTTACTTTGCCTTCAGTTCTCGTTACTTTGCCGTTTTGTATGTTGACTAAGGGCGCATTTTTCTATTCCAAACTCCATCCCGATGTCCCCAGATACAATCCTTACAGTCTGGATTAGGGTATCTATTTCCTTGATGCTCTTACCATACAGCTTGATGTCGTCCATGAACATCAGATGGTTGATTCTGTTGCCTCTTTTCTTGAGTTGGTACCCGGCATCCATCTTCTGTAGTACTTTTGTCAATGGAATCATGGCTACTACGAAGAGTAGTGGGACAGTGAGTCGCCCTGGAAGATCCCTCTCCTGATATAAACCTCTGCTAGTCTTATTCCAGAGCTTGTAAGTATTGTATTCCAGTTGCGCATTGTATTTTTCAGGAAGCTGATGGTGTTTTCCTCTGCCCCATATATTTTCAGGCATTCTATTAGCCATGTGTGTGGTATCATGTCGGAGGCTTTCTTATAGTCTATCCATGCCATGCTTAGGTTGGTTTTCCTTCTCCTACTGTTCTTCATTACCATTTTGTCTATCAGGAGCTGGTCTTTTGTGCCCTTACACTTCTTTCTTCAGCCTTTCTGTTGGTGGGGGATGGTGTTTGTCTCCTGTAGGTAGTTGTATAGCCTTTCACTGATGATACGTGTTAGTAACTTCCACACTATTGGTAGGCAGGTAATAGGCGGCCTGTGGTTACTGGGCTATATTTCCCTTACTCTTGTCTTTTTTGTACTAAGGATTATTATTATTATTATTTTATTATTATTGATTATTATTATTATTATTATTATTATTATTATTATTGATTGCTGCCTCAGCTGCATTAATTTTATACAGGTTCTTCTCTATTTTTCTAATTATTGCTCTCTCATTGTTGCTTAAACTGGCGAGCAACGCACCGAAGGTTGACATATCTCAATTACGTCAAACGATTGGATTTTATTGGTACAAATTTCATTTGTGGGGTAGTCAAATCTTCGGGTATATCCCGTAGAGTTTATTACAGATAGAATTGATGTTAAATCCTATTTCTTTTCTATTCTTTCTATTCTTTCCGGACGTTTCGTCTGAATAAACCTCAGACATCCTCTTGGGCGGAGGTGGGTGAAGGACTGAAGTGACAAGGTGAGTCCAGCTGCTATATTGCGGTGGCGCAGCGGGGGGCGTCGTGCCGCTGCCTTTTCATTGGCTCGTGGTGGGAGATTCTTTTCATTGGCTGCCTGGCTGTGGGTCTCAAGCCAGCTCCCAATCGCATGCTCAGCAGGCGCGCCGATCTTCTCAGCTGCATATCATAACGCCGGGCTTCATTTTGATTGGGTAAAGGCCGCGTGACGTCACTGCTGGTATTATTCATCGTATTAATGTCACTGCTGGTATTATTCATCGTATTAAAGATGGTACTCGAACGAGGAAGAAGACCCACGACCCCGACCCGCCGAGAACATCAAGATATATTATAAGGCCTTCATGCACTCTCAATACCGCGAGGAGGAAAAGGCGATGAAGAAGATCATTAAGGAGAACATCTTCCCCATTGAAGAAGGCAAGATAGTAGACCTTATAATATACTACAAAAACACCGTAAAACAAAAGACCTTATCATGAAAAAATAAAATAACCCCTCACCACCATCAGAGACCCCTAAAGCAGACGAACGTAGTATACCAATATATATGCCCCGCCCGAGGATGTCCTGGGAAGTACATTGGAATGACTACCATGCGTCTTGCGAAGAGAATCTCCTGTCATGCCCAAGAAGGGGCTATCAAGAACCACGCCCTCACCGCCCACCGAGACACAATCTCCCGCGACTGTATTATCCGTAACACCAGGATAATAGGGAGAGCACCCGACCCTCGCCGTCTGCGCCTCCTGGAGGCGTTACTCATCCAGGAACAAAAGCCCTCCATGAACACGACACAGGAGGCCTTTTTGCTCCCGACCTGCATGCGAAGAAACACTCCAGTAACGGCAAACATCACCATATCGCCGCCCGAAAACGCCCCAATCCAAGACGACATTAATAATACCAGCAGTGACATTAATACGATGAATAATACTAGCAGTGACGTTACGCGGCCTTTACCCAATCAAAATGAAGCCCGGCGTGATGATATGCAGCTGAGAAGATCGGCGCGCCTGCTGAGCATGCGATCGGGAGCTGGCTTGAGCCCGCAGCCAGGCAGCCAATGAAAAAGAAGCTCCCCACCCACGAGCCAATGAAAAGGCAGCGGCACGACGCCCCCCGCTGCGCCACCGCAATATAAGCAGCTGGACTCACCTTCTCACTTCAGTCCTTCACCCACCTCCGCCCAAGAGGATGTCTGAGGTTTATTCAGACGAAACGTCCGGAAAGAATAGAAAGAATAGAAAAGAAATAGGATTTAACATCAATTCTATCTGTAATAAACTCTACGGGATATACCCGAAAATATGACTACCCCAACTGAAATTTTGTACCAATAAAATCCAATCGTTTGACCTAATTGAGATATATCAACCTTCGGTGCGTTGTCACAGTTTACACAATTAATTAGAAAAATAGAGAAGAACCTGTATAAAATTAATGCAGCTGAGGCAACAATCACTTTTAATAAAACATGTTTAAAAGAGGGTTTACTTCCAGCATATTATTATTATTATTATTATTATTATTTTATCTTTATTTTTTTTATCACAGTCCTCTAATACGACTGGGTGGTATTTATAGTGTGGGGTTCCGGGTGCATCCTGCCTCCTTAGGAGTCCATCACTTTTCTTACTATGTGCGCCGTTTCTAGGATCACACTCTTCTGCATGAGTTCTGGAGCTACTTCAGCCTCTAGTTTTTCCAGATTCCTTTTCAGTGATCTTGGGATCGTGCCTAGCGTTCCTATGATTATGGGTACAATTTCCACTGGCATATCCCATATACTTCTTATTTCTATTTTCAGGTCTTGATACTTATCCATTTTTTCCCCCCTCTCTTTCTCTTCAACTCTGGTTTCCCATGGTATTGCGACATCAATGAGTAATACTTTCTTCTTGATTTTGTCAATCAACGTCACGTCTGGTCTATTTTGCACGTATCACCTATCTGTTCTGATACCATAGTCCCAGAGGATCTTGGCCTGATCGTTTTCTATCACTCCTTCAGTTTGGTGTTCGTACCACTTATTACTGCAAGGTAGCTGGTATTTCTTGCACAGGCTCCAGTGGAGGGCTTTTCCTACTGAATAATGACTCTTTTTGTACTGGTTCTGCAAATGCCGGACATTCGCTTGCTATGTGGTTTATGGTTTCATTTTTCGTATTGCACTTCCTACATATGGAGAGTGTTGTTTCCATCTATCGTTCTTTGGACATATCTGGTTCTTAGGGCCTGATCTTGTGCCGCTGTTATCATTCCTTCAGTTTCCTTCTTGAGCTCTCCCCTCAGTAGCCATTGCCACGTGTCATCGCTGGATAGTTCCTTAGTCTGTCTCATGTATTGTCCGTGCATTGGTTTGTTATGCCATTCCTCTGTTCTGCTTGTCTTTCTCCTGTCTCTGTATATTTCTGGGTCTTCGTCTAGTGTTATCAGTCCTTCTTCCCATGCATTCCTGAGCCACTCGTCTTCACTGGTCTGCATACCCAGTGCTCTGTTCTCGATGTGTGACGCAGTCCTCTATGCTTAGTAGTCGCCTCCCTCCTTCCATTCGTGTTATGTATAGTTTGTCCGTATTTGCTCTTGGATGTAGTGCTTTGTGTATTGTCATATGTTCCTCGTTTTCTGGTCTATGCTGCGAAGTTCTGCCTTCGTCCATTCACTATTCCTGCGCTGTATCTGATTACTGGCATTGCCCATGTGTTTATGGCTTTTATCATATTTCGGCGTTGAGTTTTGACTTGAGTATCGCCTTGAGTCTCTGCATATATTCTTTCCTGATCGTGTCTTCCATCTCTTGATGTTTTATATACCCTCCTTCCATTATTCCTAGGTATTTGTATCCCGTCTCATCTGTGCTTGATGTTGTTCCCATCTGGTAGCTTTATCCCTTCAGTCCTTGTTACTTTGCCCTTTTATATGTTGACTAAGGCACATTTTTCTATTCCAAACTCCATCCTGATGTCCCTAGATACAATCCTTACAGTCTGGATTAGGGTATCTATTTCCTTGATGTCTTATCATAC
>NC_061100.1:129713555-129721428 GCF_015104395.2 Macrobrachium nipponense | reverse complement strand
TGTGTGTTTGGTTAGGGGTGAAAGTTCAGGTAAGGAGGCTGCATGCGTGTATGAAAGTAATTACTTATCTTCTGTACTGTATTTTATGAATTTCAGAGATACATTTATTCTTAATCATTTTAGAATGATACTCGAGGGTTTTTTTTATTCATTATTTTACAGATTCCCTGAAGGGGTCAGAAGAAAACTATTACGAAACGCTGGAATTATAGATCTATGTTGAAGTTCATCAGTTGCCCACACACACACATACATACATACATACATACCATATATATATATATATATATATATATATATATATATATATATATATATATATATATATATATATATATATATATATAATTGTGTGTGTGTGTGTGTGTGTGTGTATTCTTATGTTATGGCACTGCCAGAAAAACAACAGAAAATATACTCACTGTCATATTCATCTCTCAACATCTGAATCACAGATAAACACCTTTGCAAAAAAAGCTACCATAGGAATGTAAATCCAACCTGCTCTTCTACTACCAAAATCGTTATTTCTCTCTTCCCACATTTTTACTCAAAATCCTCCATAAAGAAGCATATAATGACTCAAGACTGAATCACTTCAACAGTCTGGGACAAGAAAAAGCCTTTATCGGTGGTTTCCCCAAAATTCAGAATAAAAAAAAAAGACGTGGTAAAGTACTCGCCTCATAATGAACAAATGGACTCATTAGCATAGTTTATATGAACTCAGATTCCATCTTGTGGATTATAACAAAATTCAGGGAGCTGAGTCAATTAAGGAATGTTATCCAGCTTGGGATTCTTCTTGGGGGAAAAATTCACACACTGAGGAGTCCGAATTTAAAGCCTCGTAGCGAATATTTATGGAATGAATTCGAGAAACTGAGGATTTTTAGAAGAAAAAGAAGAAGAGGTTATTCGCCTAGATTTTCGGAGGCTTAGATCGAGGCATAAAAAGGATGATTGGTTTTAAGGGATTCTGGGGCGTCAAGATTCGGTTTCTCTTCAAGTAAGGTTTTGATTATATCAATGGAGGTTATATTGCTCGTGACAATCTTATTGAATCTGTGTTCATATATATTTCATGTTTCTATTCGGTGTATTGGGAAAAAAATTTTCATTGCAAAGCTTTGTACCTTCAACGATTAGATATCTTTAACCATAAACTTGATTATATATATATATATATATATATATATATATATATATATATATATATATATATACATTTATATATATATATATATGTATATATATATATATATATATATATATATATATATATATATATATATATATATAATATACACACACATATATATATATATATATATATATATATATATATATATATATATATATATATTATATATATATATATATATATAAATTATATATATATATAGAAAATATATCAATTCCGAGGTAGAGTGAATTAGATATTAAAGGATATTGTAGCTTGAATAATTCATATTCATCACGGTGATGTAATTATTCATGTATATATATATATATATATATATATATATATATATATATATACATATATATATATATACATACATACATACATACATACATACACACACACACACACACACACACACACACACACACACACACACACATATATATATATATATATATATATATATAGTGCATAATCAGCAACTTTTCACAGAATCAGACCCATCCAAAAACGAAAACAAAAAAAAAACAAAAACCCATCAATCACACACTCACACATACACCTCATCCTTTCCCTCCACATCTCCACCTTCCCTTCCCCCATCCCAGCCCGCCACCACCACCCCACCCACCCACCCACCGGGCCAACACAAACACACACAGACACACACACTGCCAAATGCACTCCACGGACCAGACCAGAAACCGCATAAATAAACTGCGGGCAGCGAGGGTCTGCCCATGAGAGCGAATGGCCTAGAAATGAGCCAAGAGGGGAAATGCAAATGGGGAAATAATAATTCCCCCTTTCGCCCTGAAAACATGGATCCCCGTAATTTGGACTCGCGTGACGTCACCAGGGTGCTTGAGCTGGGGTCATTAGTGGAGATGGGATGAGATGGTGTAGCGGAGGGATGCTGGTGGAAGTATTCAGGTGATGACTTTGTCTGCTGGAAAATCCACTTTTCATAGAGAGAGAGAGAGAGAGAGAGAGAGAGAGAGAGAGAGAGAGAGAGAGAGAGAGAGAGAGAGAGAGAGAGAGGGGCTTAAAAGTTTTCTTCTCCAATAACAAAAAACAAAAGCTTATGAAATGTCTTCTACAACTAAAATATTTCTCCAAAAAAACATTTACTAAGTGACAGAGAGAGAGAGAGAGAGAGAGAGAGAGAGAGAGAGAGAGAGAAGAGGAGGAGAGAGAGAGTTAAAAGTTTTCTTCTCCAATAAAAAAAAAAAAACAGCTTATGAATGTTTCTACAACTAAAATATTTCTCCAAAAAACATTTACTAAGTGAGAGAGAGAGAGAGAGAGAGAGAGAGAGAGAGAGAGAGAGAGAGAGAGTTAAAAGTTTTCTTCTCCAATAAAAAACAAAAGCTTATGAAATGTCTTCTACGACTAAAATATTTCTCAAAAAAAAAAAACATTTACTAAGTGACAGAGAGAGAGAGAGAGAGAGAGAGAGAGAGAGAGAGAGAGAGAGAGAGAGAGAGAGGGGGGGGAAGCCTTAAGTATTTTCTTCTCTAATTAAAAAAAGAAAAAAATGAGCTTATGAAATGTTTTCTACAATTAATATATTTTTCCAAGAAAAACCATTTGCTTGAGAGGAGAGAGAGAGAGAGAGAGAGAGAGAGAGAGAGAGAGAGAGAGAGAGAGAGAGAGACTTAAGAATTTTCTTATCTAATTAAAAAAAAAACTTATGAAATGTCTTCCGACTAAAACATTTCTCAAAAAAAAAAAACATTTACTAAGTGACAGAGAGAGAGAGAGAGAGAGAGAGAGAGAGAGAGAGAGAGAGAATCTTCTTCTCTATTAAAAAAATGAAAGCTTATGAAATGTGTTCTACAATTAATATATTTCTCAAAGAAAAACCATTTACTTAGAGAGAGAGAGAGAGAGAGAGAGAGAGAGAGAGAGAGAGAGAGAGAGGCTTAAGAATTTTCTTATCTAATTAAATAAAAGCTTATGAAATGTCTTCTGCAAATAAAATATCTCTCCAAGCAAAACATTTTCTTAAAGAGAGAGAGAGAGAGAGAGAGAGAGAGAGAGAGAGAGAGAGAGAGAGAGAGAGAGAGAGAGAGAGATAAATACTGCATATTTGACTAGAATATTTCTGTGCTGTTTTATATGGAAGTTATTCATTTTTTTAATTTTCATTTTAATATATAAATCATAAATATCCTATACATAAATTCCTGTGTCTTTTTCAGAGATTTGTTTAGGCTTTTCCATACGGCTTTACAAGTACCCCCACAGACCAAGAACAACAACTATAAGAAGAAGAAGAACAACAACAACAACAACCACAACAGCAACAAAGCGGACCGTAGGCTTCCTCCCAGAGCAAGCTAAAAACCGGGCCAGCAGGCGGAAGGGCGGGAGGCGTATATCACCAAGGGCTTAAGAGAGATTATTCCTGTCGGGGGAAATTCACACCAGGCGCCTCCAGGTGTCACGCAACTGCCACGGGAGATATCGTAGATCTCTCAAAAGCAACGGCAGAGAATCTCTTTAAGATTATATAAGCGAGAGAGAGAGAGAGAGAGAGAGAGAGAGAGAGAGAGAGAGAGAGAGAGAGAGAGAGAGAGAGTCTCAGAAATGTCACAATGCCTGGAGGGATTAGCGGGAGCTGCAGTTCCACGGAGGCGAGCGATCTAATTGAAACTGAATAATAATAATAATAATAATAATAATAATAATAATAATAATAATAATAATAATAATAATAATAATAATAAACCCCTAATCGTAGGAACACTAGCACGATTCCTAGATCCATGAAAAGGAATCTGGAAAAACTAGAGACTGAAGTATCTCCAGGACTCATGCAGAAGAGTGTGATCCGAGAAACGGCGCACTTAGTAAGAAGAGTGATGGACTCCTAAGGAGGCAGGATGCAACCCGGAACCCCACACTATAAATACCACCCAGTCGAATTGGAGGACTGTGATAGACCAAAAAAATAAAAAATAAAAATAAATTAACTTATTATTATTATTATTATTTTTTTTTTTTTTTTTTTTTTTTTTTTTTTTGTGTGTGCTCTATCACATCCTCTAATTCGACTGGGTGGTATTTATAGTGTGGGTTCCGGGTTGCATCCTGCCTCCTTAGGAGTCCATCATTTTTTTCTTACTATGTGCGCCGTTTCTAGGATCACACTCTACTGCATGAGTCCTGGAGCTACTTCAGCCTCTAGTTTTTTCCAGATTCCTTTTCAGGGATCTTGGGATCGTGCCGATGTTCCTATGATTATGGGTACGAATTTCCACTGGGCATATCCCATATCCTTCTTATTTCTATTTTCAGGATCTTGATACTTATCCATCTTTTTCCCTCTCTTTCTCTTCAACTCTGGTGTCCCATGGTATTGCGACATCAATGAGTGATACTTTCTTCTTGATTTTTGTAAATCAACGTCACGTCTGGTCTATTTGCACGTATCACCCTATCTTTTGTGATACCATAGTCCCCAAAGAGGGATCTTTGCCTAATCGTTTTCTATCACTCCTTCAGGTTGGTGTTCGTACCACTTATTACTGCAAGGTAGTGTGTTTCTTGCACAGGCTCCAGTGGAGGGCTTTTGCCTACTGAATCATGCCTCTTTTTTGTATTGGTTCTGTGTAAGTGCCGGACATTCGCTTGCTATGTGGTTTATGGTTTCATTTTTCGTATTGCACTTCCTACATATGGGAAAGATGTTATTTCCATCTATCGTTCTTTGGACATATCCGGTTCTTATGGCCTGATCTTGTGCCGCTGTTATCATTCCTTCAGTTTCTTTCTTGAGCTCTCCCCTCAGTAGCCATTGCCACGTGTCATCGCTGGCTAGTTCTTTAGTCTGTCTCATGTATTGTCCGTGCATTGGTTTGTTATGCCATTCCTCTGTTCTGCTTGTATTTCTCCTGTCTGTATATTTCTGGGTCTTCGTCTACTTTTATTAGTCCTTCTTCCCATGCACTCTTGAGCCACTCGTCTTCACTGGACTTCATATATTGTTGCCCCAGTGCTCTATTCTCGATGTTGACGCAGTCCTCTATGCTTAGTAGTCCCCTCCCTCCTTCCTTTCGTGATATGTATATCTGTCTGTATTTGCTCTTGGGTGTAGTGCTTTGTGTATTGTCATATGTTTCCTCGTTTTCTGGTCTATGCTGCGAAGTTCTGCCTTCGTCCATTCCACTATTCCTGCGCTGTATCTGATTACTGGCATTGCCCATGTGTTTATGGCTTTTATCATATTTCCGGCATTGAGTTTTGACTTGAATATAGCCTTGAGTCGTGTCCTTCATCTCTTGATGTTTTATATCCCCTCTTCCATTATTCCCAGGTTTTTGTATCCCGTCTCATCTATGTGTTTGATGTTGTTCCCATCTGGTAGCTTTATCCCTTCAGTCCTTGTTACTTTTCCCTTTTGTATGTTGACTAAGGCGCATTTTTCTTTTCCAAACTCCATCCTGATGTCCTCAGATACAATCCTTACAGTCTGCCTTGATGCTCTTACCATACAGCTTGATGTCGTCCATGAACGTCAGACGGTTAATTCTGTAGCCTCTTTTCTTGAGTTGGTACCCAGCATCCATCTTCTGCAGTACTTTTGTCATGGGAATCATGGCTACTACGAAGAGTAGTGGGGACAGAGAGTCGCCCTGGAAGATCCCTCTCCTGATATTAACCTCTGCTAGTCTTATTCCAGAGCTTGTAAGTATTGTATTCCAGTTGCGCATTGTATTTTTGAGGAAGCTGATGGTGTTTTCCTCTGCCACCCATATGTTTCAGGCATTCTATTAGCCATGTGGTATGGTACCGATGTCGAAAGGCTTTCTTTATTTAGTTTTTTTTCCCCCTAAACTCCATGCCATGCTTAGGTTGGCTTTCCTTCTCCTACTGTTCTTCATTACCATTTTTGTCTATCAGGAGCTGGTCTTTTGTGCCCCTACACTTCCTTCTGCAGCCCTTCTGTTGGTGGGCGATTGTGCTTGTCTCCTCTAGGTAGTTGTATAGCCTTTCACTGATGATACCTGTTAGTAACTTCCACATTATTGGTAGGCAGGTGATAGGCCTGTAGTTACTGGCTATATTTCCCTTACTCTTGTCTTTTTGTACTAAGGATGTTCTTCCTGTGGTCATCCATTTGGGCGTATGGTGATTTGTGATACAATGCTGAAGTTGTTTTGCTATTCTTGAGTGTAGGGACTTGAAGTTTTTGAGCCAGTATCCATTGACTTCATCGGGACCTGGGGCTTTCCAGTTGAGCATTTTCTTTAGTTGGTGTTTGACTGTGTCTGTCGTGATGTCACTGAATCTTTGTTTTATTCTCCCTGTTTCTTCAGCCTTGATTTCCTGGAGCCATGTTGCATGTTTTTTGTGTGATACTGGATTGCTCCATATGTTTTCCCACAGTCTCTTACTTGGTTCGGCTTCAGGAATTTCTTGGTGGTTGTCTTCCCCGCTTAATTGGCTGTATAGTTCTCTTTTTCTGGTTGGTTCCGAATAGTTTGTTCTGTTGTATCCCTTATTTTCCTGTTCAAGTACCGTTGATGATGATTATTATTATTATTATTATTATTATTATTATTATTCTATAAACACAATGTTTTAATTGAATTAGTTTATTATTACTGCAGAAACGCAAATGTTTTACATTATAAGCTCTACCATGCTCTGACTATACATACATATATATATATATATATATATATATATATATATATATATATATATATATATATATATACTATATATACATATATATATATATATAGTATTATATATATATATATATATATATATATATATATATATATATATATATGTATGTATATATGATATATATATATATATATATATATATATATATATATAATATATATATGTATGTGTGTGTGTGTGTGTATAGGATCTCCAATCAGCAATATCACAGTATTTCAGAAGTTTCCTGATACATCTTTAGTAAAATTTCATAGTTTATTTAAGAAAATTTTCGCAAACAAAAAACACGGTGCATCATCAGTCTTTGAAAATAAAAACAACTACATCATAAAAGGAATTCACAAAAATACTAAAAAATGTTACAAAATTTAAATACTGTAAAAGTTAAAGATTTAAAAACAATGCAAAAAAACCAAGAGAGAGAGAGAACTAAAACATAAACCATCCAGGGTAAGAGACAGAGAAGGAATGGCAAACTTTGGCGTTCCAAACAAGACGACAGCTATGCCAGATACATAGGTGAAGACGTAGAGTTACTGTTCAATGAAGGAACCAGCCTTTTAATGCGTAACGACTCTAAGGTAGTTAAGTGATCTGGGTCCCTCGTATAACCAATAATGGAGAAGTGCTGTTCCAAGACTTCCATTTTACATATTACTGCATGATTTTTAATATTTGAGAATACTGGTTGCTTAAAGGGGCTGTCACACTAGCGGAATTTCCGTCGACTTTTTCTGAGTTTGTCGTCGACTTTCCAAGAAGTCGACGTCATTCCGTATTCTGGTTGTCACACACGTTCTTCTTCATACCGTGGTTGTCGTCGTCAAAACGTAAAAAAACCATGTGAGCTGTGACTTCCCGGAATGATAAAACAATTATGCTTTATAACACAAAGCAACTAGTGGACCGTGATCGCATGTGTTTAATGATGCTCCATAGAATTTAAAAAAAAAGAGTCTTTGGGTTCGGTCCTGGTTAAAA